>NC_054708.1:24938785-24970711 GCF_016097555.1 Gigantopelta aegis | reverse complement strand
TCCTAACCTAATATAATAAAACAGTACTTCCTTCTGTCACAAGGATGTTGATGAAATCAGCCCGATGATAAATATCTTCCATCTCTTGATTCCACACGTCAACTAAAAAACAACAACAAAACAACGTAGAAAACATTCCTCAACAATAATAATATACTCAACAACGAAAGTTGAGCTAGTGTTAAGAGAAATGACATAACATTTATAAATGAACCTATTTTTACACGCATCGGTATTCACATCTGAAATGTTTACCATTTACAAACAACCTAAACTCATCAACCTTTGCCTGAACACAACACGAGGACCTGGGGTTTTTTTGGAAGTTTATTCAACCATGGCAAATATAGAAGACATAAAAGATAGTTGCTAAACTTTCGTTGTCGAGTATATATACGTTTGCAGTAAGGCACACAATCATAAAACAAACTATCAAGATAAAGTAAAAAGTAAAGTTTGTTTTATTTAACGACACCACTAGAGCACATTGATTTTTTTATCTTATCGTCGGCTATTGGACGTCAAACATATGGTAATTCTGACACTGTTTTTTCCAGAGGAAACCCGCTGTCGCCACATAGGCTACTCTTTTACGACAGGCAGCAAGGGATCTTTTATTTGATACATCTTGCTAGTAATAGAGATGTATGTCTTTTAGATCTGTAACCAATGCACTGATCAATAAATATCTTTCAATTGTAATTCTATTCTTCACCAAAAACAATTACAAACCAAACTATCAAAAATAAACAAGGGAGGTAACTTACCATTGAAATGCTTCATTTCATGATGTCCGACAGCTATCGTCCATCTCTTCACTGTGGCATCAACTGAAGAACTAAAACAAAGAGAGGAAATTGTTCAAGAAGAGATACATAAAAATAAACCTAAAGCTATCCTATCCTAAGCTATCCTATCCTAAGCTATCCTATCCTATCCTATCCTAACCTAATATAATAAAACAGTACTTCCTTCTGTCACAAGGATCTTGATGAAACCTAATATAATAAAATAGAACTTCCTTCTGTCACAAGGATGTTGATGAAATCAGCCCGATGATAAATATCTTCCATCTCTTGATTCCACACGTCAACTAAAAAACAACAACAAAACAACGTAGAAAACATTCCTCAACAATAATAATATACTCAACAACGAAAGTTGAGCTAGTGTTAAGAGAAATGACATAACATTTATAAATGAACCTATTTTTACACGCATCGGTATTCACATCTGAAATGTTTACCATTTACAAACAACCTAAACTCATCAACCTTTGCCTGAACACAACACGAGGACCTGGGTTTTTTTGGAAGTTTATTCAACCATGGCAAATATAGAAGACATAAAAGATAGTTGCTAAACTTTCCTTGTCGAGTATATATACGTTTGCAGTAAGGCACACAATCATAAAACAAACTATCAAGATAAAGTAAAAAGTAAAGTTTGTTTTATTTAACGACACCACTAGAGCACATTGATTTTTTTATCTTATCGTCGGCTATTGGACGTCAAACATATGGTAATTCTGACACTGTTTTTTCCAGAGGAAACCCGCTGTCGCCACATAGGCTACTCTTTTACGACAGGCAGCAAGGGATCTTTTATTTGATACATGTTGCTAGTAATAGAGATGTATGTCTTTTAGATCTGTAACCAATGCACTGATCAATAAATATCTTTCAATTGTAATTCTATTCTTCACCAAAAACAATTACAAACCAAACTATCAAAAATCAACAAGGGAGGTAACTTACCATTGAAATGCTTCATTTCATGATGTCCGACAGCTATCGTCCATCTCGTCACTGTGGCATCAACTGAAGAACTAAAACAAAGAGAGGAAATTATTCAGGAAGAGATACATAAATCCTAAATAAACCTAATCCTATCCTAAGCTCTCCTATCCTAAGCTATCCTATCCTAAGCTATCCTATCCTATCCTATCCTATCCTATCCTAACCTAACCTAATATAATAAAATAGAACTTCCTTCTGTCACAAGGATGTTGATGAAATCAGCCCGATGATAAATATCTTCCATCTCTTGATTCCACACGTCAACTAAAAAACAACAACAAAACAACGTAGAAAACATTCCTCAACAATAATAATATACTCAACAACGAAAGTTGAGCTAGTGTTAAGAGAAATGACATAACATTTATAAATGAACCTATTTTTACACGCATCGGTATTCACATCTGAAATGTTTACCATTTACAAACAACCTAAACTCATCAACCTTTGCCTGAACACAACACGAGGACCTGGGTTTTTTTTTGGAAGTTTATTCAACCATGGCAAATATAGAAGACATAAAAGATAGTTGCTAAACTTTCGTTGTCGAGTATATATACGTTTGCAGTAAGGCACACAATCATAAAACAAACTATCAAGATAAAGTAAAAAGTAAAGTTTGTTTTATTTAACGACACCACTAGAGCACATTGTTTTTTTTATCTTATTGTCGGCTATGGGACATCAAACATATGGTAATTCTGACACTGTTTTTTCCAGAGGAAACCCGCTGTCGCCACATAGGCTACTCTTTTACGTCAGGCAGCAAGGGATCTTTTATTTGATACATCTTGCTAGTAATAGAGATGTATGTCTTTTAGATCTGTAACCAATGCACTCATCAATAAATATCTTTCAATTGTAATTCTATTCTTCACCAAAAACAATTACAAACCAAACTATCAAAAATCAACAAGGGAGGTAACTTACCATTGAAATGCTTCATTTCATGATGTCCGACAGCTATCGTCCATCTCGTCACTGTGGCATCAACTGAAGAACTAAAACAAAGAGAGGAAATTGTTCAGGAAGAGATACATAAAAATAAACAAAAGCTATCCTATCCTAAGCTATCCTAACCTAAGCTATCCTATCCTATCCTATCCTATCCTATCCTATCCTAACCTAATATAATAAAATAGAACTTCCTTCTATCACAAGGATGTTGATGAAATCAGCCCGATGATCAATATCTTCCATCTCTTGATTCCACACGTCAACTAAAAAACAACAACAAAACAACGTAGAAAACATTCCTCAACAATAATAATATATTCAACAACGAAAGTTGAGCTAGTGTTAAGAGAAATGACATAACATTTATAAATGAACCTATGTTTACACGCATCGGTATTCACATCTGAAATGTTTACCATTTACAAACAACCTAAACTCATCAACCTTTGCCTGAACACAACACGAGGACCTGGGTTTTTTTTTTAAGTTTATTCAACCATGGCAAATATAGAAGACATAAAAGATAGTTGCTAAACTTTCGTTGTCGAGTATATATACGTTTGCAGTAAGGCACACAATCATAAAACAAACTATCAAGATAAAGTAAAAAGTAAAGTTTGTTTTATTTCACGACACCACTAGAGCACATTGATTTTTTTATCTTATCGTCGGCTATTGGACGTCAAACATATGGTAATTCTGACACTGTTTTTTCCAGAGGAAACCCGCTGTCGCCACATAGGCTACTCTTTTACAACAGGCAGCAAGGGATCTTTTATTTGATACATCTTGCTAGTAATAGAGATGTATGTCTTTTAGATCTGTAACCAATTCACAAAAACAATTACAAACCAAACTATCAAAAATCAACAAAGGAGGTAACTTACCATTGAAATGCTTCATTTCATGATGTCCAACAGCTATCGTCCATCTCGTCACTGTGGCATCAACTGAAGAATTAAAACAAAGAGAGGAAATTGTTCAGGAAGAGATACATAAAAATAAACCTAAGCTTTCAAAAATCAACAAAGAAGGTAACTTACCATTGAAATGCTTCATTTCATGATGTCCGACAGCTATCATCCATCTCGTCACTGTGGCATCAACTGAAGAACAAAAAGAAAGAGAGTAAATTGTTGAGGAAAAGATACATACACATGTCATAAGTCTACTTATTAACGTAAGAAATCTCGTAACCATGCCTTCAGCTGTCACCAGCCCGATGATAAATAGCTTCCATCTCTTGATTCCACACGTCCACTAAAAAAAAAAAGGTAGAAAACATTAGACAACAATAACAATGAAACTTTCAAGCAAAACACACAATTATAAAACGAACTATCAAGAATATTGAAAAACGATTAAGAAAGTTATGCCAAACAGCTGTATCTTCAGCTATTATGAACCCGCTGACAAATATCTTCCATCTCTTGTACGTGTGGCATCAATTTAAAATAACAACCATTTATCTTTTTCTAAACAATTTAAAGTGAATACTTGAGGAAAAGATCTTTAAAATTTACCCACTTTATTCAGTAATTGTCCATCAATATTTGTTGTACCTTTCAGCTGTATCTTCAGCTGTTACCAGATCGCTGGTAAATATCTTCCATCTCTTGTGCTTGTGACATCAACTGAAAATAACAACCATATATCTTTTCTCAAAGAATTCAAATTGAATTCTTGAGGAAAAGACTTAAAATTACATGAACTTTTCACATGCAATCAGTCATCCCGATAATAAAAAACAATTATGTCGGCTGTGACTTCCACTGTTACCAGCCTGCTGATAAATATCGTCCATCTCTTGTAATTGTTGGGTCAATTGAAGAAGAACAAATATTTATTGTTCCCCCAACAATTGCAAATGAATTCTGGAGGAAAATATTTCTAAAAATTGACAAACTTTATTCAGTAATTGTCCATCCACATTTCATGTATCTTCCATCTCTTGTAATTGTAGGATCTTACAAGGAAGAAAGGAAGGAAATGATTTATTTAACCACGCACTCAACACATTTAATTTACGGTTATATGGCATCAGACATATGGTTAAGGACCACACATATATTGAGAGAGGAAACCCGCTGTCCCCACTTCATGGGCTACTCTTTTCGATTAGCAGCAAGGAATCTTTTTATATGCACCATCCCACAGACAGGATAGTACATGCCACGGCCTGTAATACACCAGTTGTGAAGCACTGGCTGGAACGAGAAATAGCCCAATGGGTCCACCGACGGGAATCGATCCTAGACCGACCGCGCATCAAGTGAACACTTCTGGCAAAATGCTGTGTAATCGTCGTACTTCAGACTTTACAAATTGCACAAATAAATGTGTTTCATCAGTGCATTTAAGAAAGCATCTTCCATATCAGCAGAGATCATCATAAAAGAAAGGAGATTTAAGAAGAGGTCATTCACATCTCAGAGTGTAAATAATGATCAATCTAATTAAAATTAGCTTCACTATTACATGTGGATCTAACAGCAGCCAGTTGTAGCTCATGTCCACCAATCAAAACCTTACTTGCAGAATCATGCCAGTGATTTAAAAATAATTTGAAAACATTCCGAATTATCCTGAGGGTATACCACATGTTTCGTGTGAATTACGAATGCCTTAAAACACGTTTTATTTTATAAAATAAATAATTTGTAATGTAAAATTGAAGACTGACAACCCATCCCATACGTATTGGTATGGTTCGCTGTACTGCGGCCACTAACAGACTCGCCCGATATTTTTAGAATTTGTATGCTCCCAAATAACGTTATAAAAGGCTAAGTGTGATTGGTCAATATTTAAATTATTATTTACAGACGAAATGTTACCTGGACATTGGAGACTACGCAGTGTTGTTAGCAATCTGATTAAAATTAGTTCTATTGGTCTAAATAAGGCATTCGTAATTCACATGAAACATATCGTATACCCTCAGGATAATTCGGAATATTTTCAAATTATTTTTAAATCACTGGCATGATTCTGCAAGTAAGGTTTTGATTGGTGGACATGAGCTCCAACTGGCTGCTGTTAGATCCACATGTAATAGTGGAGCTAATTTTAATTAGATTGAAATAATGATAATCATACATTCTAAGTGTTAGGTGAACCGTCCCTTGATGCAGACATGTATACTGATGATATAACAGAAACAATATCACTTCAGAATCAGTGTTCAAAATGGCCTTTTTTACATCCCCCCCCCCCCCCCCCCCCACTCCCACCCCCGAAACCTGTGAATGCTGATATATAGTCGGTTATGATTTGATTACATGTACAATTATATTGAAAGGCAGCCAGAATAGTACAGTTATCCTATAACTGCTCGTGTTACATCACTGACACTATGTGATACCACTGGCAGCAGTAATGAAACAGTTAGGTTATCACACTCCATGTGAGAAACATCTCAGTTGTGGAAGTTTTATGTACACAATACAACTGCGTCATATTGTCATTAAATTGTGTTTGAACACATCTGAAAACACCCAGATGTAGGTCAAGGGTCTGTCAAGGTCACTGACCTATTCGAGATACACGGCATGTATCCATATATTAGGATTGCTGTTTTAGGTATCCAGTGGAGGATTAATAACAAACTAATATTAACTGCATTATAATGTCGATTTATTAAACAATATATATAAAACTAGATAATTCATTCCAATGAATCTGGAAACGCGGTGTCCTTGGAGATGACTCCTAGTTGAAAACACTCGTCCAGTGTCAGTGCACTGGTGCCTGCCTAGTCTGCCGTGATGGACAACCACATGTCTGCGGTCAGCAGACCTTCCACAGTATTGTTGGCCTCAGTCTTCACAAACTGTTCTGAAAAACAAAATTAGGAGTATACGATTAGGTGTCCTAAACCCGGAAGAGCAGACTAAGATATGCCTAAACTATAAGAAAATTATTGGATGGAAAATTATAAAATGACTTTCCAAAACGTATTTCCTTAATTTATCTTTCAGGGTCAGGGTATACAAACTTTCAATATGACACTTTTTAAGTATAAAAATATAACTCGTTTCCTTAAAATAATTAAAAAAACTTTGATCATGTTCGTTTTGGCCGTCAAAACAACGAGGTTTTTCTTCAATAGCTTTTTTGTGGTTGAACAAAATCGAGAATTGCGTAAACATATGGATAGAGAAATCATTCTAGAGCCGTATAGCAATATTATTTTAATCAGAAAGGCATCCATCATGTAGCTGTAAGACAAAATGTACTCACCGTCGTGTAGCGAAGCGAGCTTTATCCGCCATATTGGTAGTGGTATACGAAGTTCAAGAATGTGTCATACGGTTTAGGTTGGACCCCTTGAATATAGGCATTATACACAATACCGAATTAACGTACGTTAAAGTTACAGTCTCTGGTTACCATATTATAACATGTACAAATATGAAATATAAGCTCAAATGCACTTTTAAAAAACTCGTGTGTGTTCGCTATGAACGGAGATCGTCAAAAGTATACGCATGATTCGTCGCCCGTGCCACCATAGCTCGGCAAAGCATAAACGACAGCATGTTGTCAGTTTCAGTTAACACGTGCGTTTGCCGATTTCAAATTGTAGGGTTCGTCTCAAAAAATTAAAAGAAAAATATTGCGCTGTACGAAGAACGTTCGGTTGAGGATACGGTACTAGAGTCTTTCGTTAAAACCGGTCTGATCTTGACAACGTATTATCGACAATCGTACCTTCCTATTTCAGAATTAATATTTTATAAAGTGTTAGTAGAACTTTCAAAGTTTAGTGTGTATACTAGTAACACATTAATCATGTATATATTTTTTAAATAACATATACTAAAGTAGACAATGAACGTTTTCACTTCTTAATTTTACGTGTTAAAATCGACAAATTCAAATAAATATTCTTTCGTTTGGAAAGAGTAAAGTTAGGGGGGGGGGGGGGGGTTAACGACATCAAAGTTAGAGCATATTGATTTAATAATCATCCGACGCAATACAACCGTAAATAAAATGTGTTGAGTGTGTCGTTAAATAAAACATATCCTATCTTTCCTTCCATCTGCTGTTGGATGACTAAAATTTGGTAATTTTGACATATAATCTTAGAGAGGAATCGGGTGCATGTGCAGGGGGAGGGTATTGGAGGTCAAAACCCTTACTTGCCCAAGCTTAAAAAAAATTGAAATGTATTTTCTGGGGGAACATGGCCCCATATAAACTTCGCTCAACACAGTCTATAACCCCAACCCCGCTGAAATCCCTGCACACGCGCCTTGGAAACATGCTACATTTGTTTTTAGCAAGGGATCGTTATTATGTACCATCCCACAGACAGGATATCACATGCCATGGTCTTTTATATATCCGCCGATGGGGATCGATCCTAGACTGACCGCGCATTTCCAAAAAACACCTTTTTAGGTCTAAGTAATGAATAAAAATAACATATAGTCTTGAAAAATGTTACGTAAATCGAACACAGTACCCTCTTCCTCTACCCCTAGAGTGTTACGTAATTAGTAACACCCCCTTACATGTAACGAGTATGCCAACAGCTGGCCACTGTCAAAATTTCAAGGCAAATCCCCCACCCACCTACCCCTGGAAAGGCGTTGTACCATACCTCTGTGGATATAAATATGTTTTGGAGATATGAGACGACCCCTCAATCAAGACAGTTAAATTTGTTCAAAAATTGCGAAATCTCACGTGATCTCTTGTTGGGGAATTCTGTACTTGTGATAAGCCAATGAAAACCGAAATCGATAGGAGCCCGTCAAAAGTGTCCCATTTTCGAAATACTGGGTTTGTTTTTGACCTGGATAACAGTGGCGTAGGGAGGATTTTGTATTGGGGGGGGGGGGGGGGGGGGGGCACCTGTGTAGTGGGATATGACACAGGAGCCTTTTTAATGTTATTAATAAGCGAAAAGGTAAAACTTTCCTGGGATTGGGGATTGACCCCCTGCCCTCCTTTATCAAAGTAAATATTAATTGAAGTAGTTATTTATTTAAACCTTATTTGTAATTTATAAACTGTGCTTTATATATGTTAGTAAAATAGTAAAGTGAATTAGAAAAGTAGAAACATAACTCACCAATTATCCCAGAATAGTTTGAAAGATCAAGAGTGCGTAGTTGTGCAGATCGTGACATGTGAAAGAATTTCATTTACGTGACATATGGAATAGCCATATGGGTCAAACACACCACACATCTTTTTTTGAGGAAACTGTCCCTGTCGCCACATCAGAGCTCAGATTTTTAGACAGGCAGCAAGGCATATCCCTACAGTGCTTCCCACAGGCAGGATAGCATGTGTTTTGGCCTTTGTTGAACCAGTTATAAAATCACATGGTTCATAACTACACGTTTCCCCCACTCAAGTGAAGCTGCGTTCCGGAGCTGTGAGCACGGACTGAACTGTTGCTGGGAACTGGGGTATGGAATAGTATTCCTGTGCTAAGTACACATCCGAACCCCCTACGTCGGCTCCAATGTAGACCGAAGTATTGTATGAGGGCCACACGAACAACTCGGCAGAGGTTTAGGGTTTAGTTTGATTCGGCAGATCAAGAGGTGGGATATTATCCCTGGCTGCAAGCATCGTGACATGTGAAAGAATGTCAGGTGATGACAAAAAGGGAATACTTAAAATCACAATGGGTCAAAGTTAGCTGGTCATCTATTGGTTTATCGCTTCACTGTCCCTGGTCAGAGGTCAATGTAAACACACTGAAGATGAAATGCATGTCCCTACAGCTCCTAGCCAAAGGTTTAGGTGCATGTGTTTTGTGCATACTAAAATCATTACAGCAATAAAATCCACATGGTTACATAACTACTACACGTACTCCCCCACTCAAGTGAAGCTGCGTTCCGGAGCTGTGGGCCACGGACAGTTGAACTGTTGCTGGTAAAAACTGGGTTAAAAATAGTATTCCTGTGCTAAGTACACAATAGTCCCTACGTCGGCTCCAAAATGTTTACTGAAGTATTGTATGAGGTCTTCACACGAACAACTCGGCAGAGGTTTAGGGTTTATTCGGATCATTCATCGGGTAAATATTAAGATGCCTGGCTACAAGTACATATAACTATAAACAAATCAGATAAACAAAGACCCTGAAATAACAAAAAGGGAATACTTAAAATCACATATATATACACATCTGAGTTATATGGTAACCATTAATAAAAATCAATTACACGCTTCACATGTTCAGTTTAACATAAACAATACGCAATATTAGTGTAAACACATCTCCTAATCTTTTGAGCATAAATACAGCATAGCTTATATTTCAAAAGGCATTTTTTACAAATTAAATTCAATATATCATTGAATTTAAGAAATCATAAAGTAATTTACTGGCGTGCCTTACAAATCGTATTACACACACAGCATGACCTATTTTATACATTGAAGGTTCTGGTTTTGATAAACATGTTATAAAAACCATTAAAAACTTGTGATTACTTTATCGCCGTAACTACGGTTTGTTATACCATAGCCTTGCGGTCTACAACGCATTTTATTTACCGACTTTGTGGATTGCCGTGCGGACCCCCCACATTTGTGAATACTGCTTCCGCAGCCCGCAAAGCCGTACGATTTGTAAAAATCCCATCTACAAATCGCAGACCGCAGAACCGTGTACCATTAAGTACATATAAATCCATACGTGTACAGATATTAAGTTAACAAACATGGTAAATTAGATATTATATATTTATGACAGAAAATACATACTTTAACCTATTCTACTAGTTATTCTATAAAAAAAATAACGTAACCAATTAATAAAAATCTAATAAAGATGAGTCACAATGTTATGTTTAACATAATTACAATACTATTACTATATTAGTAATCAATAAATCTCCTAATCTTATTTGTTGATTAAAATAAGTAATTAAAACAGGTAGTTACGGTTTAAACCATGTACAGTATGTATTGATCTTTAATATTCTTCGTGGAAGTTAGTTGTGCAGTTGCTGTGAATAAAATCTTGTCTTCTCATAAAAGTGATCTTTTCTCTTTGCAAGTCACAAAGCTTCTGACCAAGAGAACGCAGAAACAATGAAATTGGGCTTGCCAGATCTGAGTTATCAGTGAGCACAACCCAAGCCCAGAAAACCAGAGAAAGCAAGAAAACAAAGAAAGCCTGACAGAATAAAACTATGTGAACAGTATTTTAAAATAGTATGTGTGTACTGAATGTAGTTTAAAACACCCGGTTACAAAACCATACATACATAGTGTGGGTTACCCCCCCCCCCCCCCCCCCCCCCCACACACACACACACCCCACCCCCGCCCCCCAATATAAAATTATGGCTACGCCAGTGTTAAAACCCCTGAGTGCAATACAGTGTTCAAGTACATTGCCTCTGCTTAAAATTATCATTTGCATATATATAATTGATGACACAGTCACTGTTGGCCAACAAGGATCGATCCCCGTCGGCGGGCCCATTGTGCTATTTCTCGTTCCAGCCAGTGCTCCACAACTGGTGTAACAAAGGCCGTGATATGTACTATCCTGTCTGTGGGATGGTGCATATAAAATATTCCTTGCTACTAATCGAAAAGAGTAGCCCACGAAGTGGTGACGGCGGGTTTCCTCTATCAATATATGTGTGGTCCTTAACCATATATAAAAAAAAATAATAATAAAAAATAAATAAATAAGTGTAGGTGGATTGAACTGACTATAAGAGGATCGTGTTTCATATCATCTAAATAATAATTCTTGTTTCATGAAACTCCAAAAGAGCAACTAAAATTACTGTCTGAAAGTGGGCAAGTTTGATATTTAGATACCAAGAAATCGCGTCTTAGAGACTATCTAAATTTTAAAAATAGTTAACTAAAGTCTTGGTTTACAATACTATGCAAATACATTATTATTTTACAATGGCTAATTTTACTATTTAAAAGCCATCCAATTAAAAATTCAACGGAACCCCATAAACGTGTTTTGCTTAATAACGACCCTGATCATTAACACACACACACACACGCGCGCGTGCGTGCGCGCACTCCACCCCAACGTCCAAATACCGTGGTCACAAATGGCCTGCGGCGTGTTGGCGGCGGCCGTAAGTCCCCAAAATTGTAATAACCGTGCAGTGGCCGCACGGTAGCCGTGAGACGATCTCAAGTTATTTTGCTTGTCGCAGGGGCTTACGATTTTTTAAATTTGACATTATACTTTTTTTCGGAAATCGCAAGGCCGTAGGCCGCAACCCCGCCGCATATAGTATCGCAAGGTTACCCTGTCTGGCGTGCCTAGAAAATCGTACGGCAGCCATAACACCCGTGTGGCCTCCTTACTGTCACTTCACGGTGGTCTTGCGCCTCCGTGAGATGGCCGTACGATGTTCTAAACAACCGTGCGAGCGCCTTGTGATTGCCTTGCGATAGCCGTGAGGGCGCCTCGCGGTTTGTTAACTAGCGCCTTGCGGTCTCCTCACGCATTTTGATTTCATGACTTTTACGATTGCCGTGCGGACCCCGTAACATTTGTGAATACTGCTTCCGCAGCCCGCAAAGCCGTACGATTTGTAAAAATCCCATCTACAAATCGCAGACCGCAGAACCGTGCGGCGACAGCGTCATATGTGACCGAGGCATAAGTCAGTGACTTAACGGGTAAAATCTGGTGCGTTTAAGGCCATCTTAATAATCTAATTTAAAAAACAACAACACATTCATGGGTTATATACTATGCAAAATAATTATTATTTAAAAATGGCTAATTTTACGATTTAGATGCCAACATCTCGGACATCTCGGACCCTAATCATGCCCCCCCCCCCCCCCCCCCCCCCCTCCCTCAACACAAACTTAACCGATTAAATTTGATAGTTTTAAGGTCATCTAAAAAAAAATTAAATACAAAATTCTTGATATATAATACTGTCCAATATAATCCTTAAAATAGTTAAACATTATCGTTTTAAAATGGCAAAATTTGAGATTCAGATGTCAACAAAACACGTTTAAAACAATCCAACGTGTTTTAATTTTCCTGGATGAGCATACCCAGGACACCGTTATACGTCTCGGGCGACCAGGATCATTGCCCCACCCCACCCCAACCCCACTCCCCACACACTTAAAAACATATCTCCGATATCATTATATACGCACCCGATCAGTGACGTAGGGGGGGGGGGGGGGGGGCGGGGGCACGAGGCCATAACGTACCAATCAAAAAATAATAATTTAAACTATTAAAGTTTACAAAAATGATACAAACATATATATATATATATACATAGTGTGGGTTGCTCCCCTCCCCCTATACAATCCTGATTATCATTATCATTACTATTACTATATATCTGATGTAACCATTTTATGTTCTTATTATGTTCCGTTTTATATGATTCCTATATGAAATAAATCATTATTTTGAATCATTATTTGAATTGAACTGTATAGAGGGCAACAACAAAAACCGTACAGCACCCCCCCCCCCCCCCCCCCCCCCACCCTACGGGCCTGCAATCTTCACTGGAAATTTGCTGTATTGGATTAAATTATACTTGTAGTGGCATAATGTTACTTTTACCTTTTATTAGTCTCATTATTATCTAGTGTAAGTGTCGGGTATCGGGTCCGGGTCGAATCGCTAGAATTTTGAAACTCGAGTCCAATATTTTGAACTCGTGGAGGCCCTAAAGACAACCACGAGCATAGGCTGTACTATAACGACGCACTCAAGACATTTTTATTTACGGTTATATGGCGTCGGACTTATGGTTAAGGACCACACAGATATTGAGGGAGGAAACCCGCTGTCGCCACTTCATGGGCTACTCGTTTCGATTAGCAGCAAGGGATCTTTTATATGCACCATCCCATAGACAGGATATCACATACCACGGCCTTTGATGTACCAGTCGTGGTGCACTGGCTGGAGCGAGGAATAGCCCAATGGGCCCACCGATGGGGATCGATCCCAAACCGACCGCGCATCGAGCCAGCGCTTTAACACTGGGCTACGTCTCGCCCCTTAAAACTGATGCCCTCTGGGCCCGCCAATAGGACGTATATAACGTTGATCAAATATATCATAATTGCCTATTGTACTGGTATATCGTTTATCAACTACATGTCAAAAGGAACCGGGGGCCTGTGACCCCTTTCTACCACCCTAACCCCCCCCCCCCCCCCTATTATATACATAAATGAAACACAAACAAAGTGCTGGTCTCCCCCGCTCGTTGGGCGATATTCAGTACACATCGTGTTGTTATAAAAATCTACTCAAAAACAGTATGTAAAAACTGTTCGGACAAGATCATCTGTAATCAATGCCCTTTCCATTTGAACAAAAAGTTTAAATTTGATGTATTATAACAATCGTGTCGAACCGACAATGGATATTGGTACTGTCGTAACGACAAGTAGAGAAAATAATTATTAAAGTTTTGTCTTTTATTAATGACTTACTGTTGGGGGTCACTTACCATTAATCAAGTTCATACAAGTTCATATATCTTTAACATAGCAGAACGCATTAAGCATAATTACGCATTTCTTGCATTAAAGTTTTTAATTGCAACCGTATCAGTTATTTTTACAATTTCGAACGACGTTTAAATGTATTATTCAGAATTAATTGTGGGAGTATTTGTTTGCTAAAAGTCTTAAACACAGGTCTATAATTGTTTTATTATCAGTTATAACTTTAAATTGTATCACCATAGCTGAATCGTGGTGCCAAAATATGTACCAAGTCATACCATTTTTATTTACGTCAAATACGAAACTTTGTTTTGTATAATAAAACCACTAGAGCACATTGATTTTTGTATTAATTATCGGCTATTGGAAGGAAGGAAGGAAATGTTTTATTTAACGACGCACTCAACACATTTTATTTACGGTAGGGCATAAGGTTAAAGACTACACAGATATGTCGCTACTTTATGGGCTACTTTTTCCTGTTAGCAGCAAGGGATATTTTATATGCACCATCCCACAGACAGGACAGCACATACCACGGATTTTGATATACCAGTCGTGGTGCACTGGTTGGGACGGGACGGGGGGGGGGGGGGGGCATCAGAATATGGATTTGAATAAATATTTTGGTTATTTATTATTTATTTTTCATAATGTTACATCATTAGAAACTGATTTAATACGACCAGATTTGATTACAAACAATTTAAATTATGTTTATATATTCATATTTATATATGATCTCACATTTAATGCCCCCCCCCCCATTTAACGCCATTTTCCGACGCCTATATTTTACGAGTTGTTTCCAAATGTATCTAACTAGCGAAAACCTAATTTATCACTTTTGTCTTTGTCTAAAAGATTAATAAAAGGATTATCAGTGTTTAAAAAAGTGTTCTCGCTGTCTTCTGATATATTTACCTTCCTAGTTTCATAAAAATATTCTTTTTGAGCGTTAATAATTTCAACCTGGTTTGTTAATTCCCTGTTGTCCTCAAGTATTATTTTTGGGATTATTTTTTCGATGTAGTGTCGTTTTTCTAAATTACAGAAATATTTGGTACTTTTTTCCCCTTCTACTTTCCATTTTGCTTTAGCCCGAATAATCATACCTTTTACTTTTTCCTCTCTTAATTCTTTTAATTCCCTTTCCATTTCATTGATGTCGTTACAAGTTTGCCCGTGTGTGTTATTAGTTTCGTAAAGCTGCTTTAATTTTCTTTCCAAATCTAATTCCTTTCCATTTTTTTCTCTTTTTTTAAATGATGAGTAAGATATAGTTTTACCCCGTATCATTACCTTAATGGTTTCCCAAAGAAGCTGATCATTAATAGAAAATGTGGGTTCATGAAGATCATCTCCTTCTATTTGGTACTGCTTTATAGTATCTTTTATACATGTTTTAATAAGTTCAATATATTCCATGTCCTGTAATAAACTATTGTTAAATGTCCATGTTCCCCTACCACGTTCGTGTTGAATAAATTGAAAAGTAATTTTTACAGGCGAATGATCCGATTTATAGCTTACATCTATTTCAGTTTGGTTGAAGATCAGAAGAAGTAAGAAAATAATCCAGTCGACCTTGCTTATTACTTAGACCCCTCCAAGTAAATCGTCTGATATCAGGATGCAATTCTCTCCAAACATCAATTAAATCTAAGTCTGAAATCATTAGTTCAATTTGTTCATGTGATTTAGGATTGTTTCTGTTTAAATAATTTAATTTATCAATATCATAATTTATAGGTACATTAAAATCTCCTCCAATAATTACAGATACATTACCAATAAGTTCTATTTTGTGTTGAATGGTTTTATAAAACTGTGGATTATCTTTATTTGGTCCGTAGATTGCTACCAGAGTAATTCTATATCCTTGCATTGTCATGTCTAATATTAAAACATTTCCATTTGGATCTGTTATTTCTTTGTGAATTTCATACTCAAAGGTGTTTCTAAACAGTATGCTAATTACCCTGCTGTTACTGGTATGAGAACTAAAACAAACTTGGTAGCCCCACTCATTTCTCCAATAAGGTTCTAACTCATTTTTGCAATGGCTGTCAATAATGAATGTAATATCGTAATTATTCCTACAACGGGCAAAAATATCTCTCCGCTTGACAGTGTCAGAAGACAAACTCCGGCAATTTACACTTCCAATTGAAATTTTATCCTCCACTATAATACTTCTGTATGTGATATTTGCATACAATATATACAACGTGATATTCAAGTACTTCAGTCATGTTTCTATAATATGTGTAAAGATCCATTTTCCAATCTAATTTATACATCAACAAAAACAAATTTCCAACCCCTCTCCCCAAAGTATCCTTCCTGTTAATTTCTTGAGTTCAAGACCGCCCCCATTTTTTTGTAATAGGCTAGCGCCACATTTTAATATAAGCATATTTTATAACGTAAATAAAGTAATAATAATACTCATAGTAATACTAGTAGTAATACTAGTAATAATATTAATAAGATAAATAAATAAACAAAACCGAGTATGCAAGAAAATAAACGACACCACCAAAAGATCGTAGCGTTCCGATAATAAAAATAACAATAAACTACATACCTATCACCCTAAACGTTTCATTAAAATATTTATATATAAACACCATATCCACACATGGATGCCCGCACGCAGGTGCCCGCACGCAGGCACCCACACCCATACGCACACCCATACGCACACCCATACGCACACATTAAGTTTGTGTTACCTGCCAAATGCAATGTTATTACGTCCGAAGGCAACACACAGTTCACAAGCCCTGACAAGCGTAACTTACATAGTACAACGTAGTGT
Source organism: Gigantopelta aegis (assembly GCF_016097555.1). NCBI lineage: Eukaryota > Metazoa > Mollusca > Gastropoda > Neomphalida > Peltospiridae > Gigantopelta > Gigantopelta aegis. Next base: position 24,953,662 of record NC_054708.1, on the reverse strand, counting down.
TAGAGAGCTGTGCGCACTAGCGTGGCCATGTTCACAAAGCACGGACAAAGCATTTCTGTGGACATGAAATTAACATGAAATTAACATGGTAACACATAACAACAAATTAGCGTGATCACTACTACAGGTAACAGCTACTGTTTACATAAATATTCAAATTAGCCATCTGTTTTCCGTATGAGATTTATTCCGATAGCCACTCTAATATTGACGTAAATTAAATAGGAAAAACCCCATCATGTATCGATATAAAGAAAGAAATGTTTTATTTAACGACGCACTCAACACTTTTTATTTACGGTTATATGGCGTGAGACATACGGTTAAGGACCACACAGATTTTGAGAGGAAACCCGCTGTCGCCACTACATGGGCCACTCTTTCAGATTAGCAGCATTCATTCATTAATTTTTTTATTTTTTTTTAAATGCTCCTATACCACGAAGGTTTCAAGCATGACCCCCCCCCCCCCCCCCCCCCCCCCGGGCTCGATCACTGGATGCCAGTAACCCAGCCCGGGGTGGTAAAATTATTTAGGACAATTTTGATATTACAGCCAATCAGAAAGGTGGGACCTTAATATATTAATTTTAATTGCGTCTTTCCCAACAAAAATTTACCTATAAAATCATATAATAAAATTTTAGACGCCATTTTTAGAACGGGTTTTCCGAAAAGAAATAAACCATTTAGAGCATTCATTTAACCCTTAATTTATGTAGGTTTCTAGGAGGTTGGGCCCACAGGAAAGTTAACCATTAAAGGGAAAGTTCAACAGACACACCGATCCTATCGGGAACTTCAGCGTGGCCGAAGCCGGGGGAGGGCCGCCCGGGGGCCGCGGCCAGGCCCCCAGACATACCTAACTCCCCCTACGGCCAAAACCGCCTACGCCTATCGCTTAACCTATTTCTGGTGGCATGTCCCCCGCCCCCCGGCATTCCGCCCCCTGCCGACCCAGCCGTCGTGCCCTCCATTCTCGGTGTTCGTTGGTTGCGTGGAGAGGGTCACTAGGAGAGTGACCCCCTAAGATTAAGTCAAGGGTGCGTCCGGTCAGCCTGGCAGAGCGAAACGTACGTGGATGATCCCGGAGTCCAGAGGCGCCTCTCTGTAATCAGGAGAAACAAAACGTTATGTCATTCAACAGACGCTGTGACCCTTTGCTTTAGAATACTGACTGGAGGAATATTGGTATATTACCAGGTTCCAACCATCAGCATAGGAGCAGTCTCCCGCCCTATTGGGTTCCTATTTATTTTTATTTTCAAAGAATTTAAAAACAAATATAAAATAAATTAAAACATATTAAAAAGAGCACGCCAGTAACTTAACAAATTTCTAAAAAATAGCCAATTAAGAATTAAAAAAGTATATACAATATATTTGGTCGGCGCGAATGGAGGGGCGTTACTGCCAGATAACAAACCCCCCATTACCAGCCGGGAGTATATATACATTCAAACATCATTCATAACACACTTATTACAGTTAAAAATAATTTAATACCTACAACATATCATATATATATATATAAAATTTATAAAAAAATTAATAAGTTTAAAAATCCGGTACATTTTAAAATCATAGAAAAAACATCCGCCGTAGCATGCCAGGCGCGACTTCGTCACCGAAAGGGGAAGAGAAGCGGGGTAGGGCGAGCAATAACCTTCCAACTCCTAAGGGAGAAGAGGTATTACTGAAGTAATACTGCCGCACCTACCCGAATTAAAAAATCATAAAAGGGAAGAACAGGGTCAAGACTATAAAGTCATTTCCTATATCCTCCCGAAAAGTGAATGTTAACCCCTAGGGCGTCCATCACCGCACCTATCTAACAATGCCTAGTGATGTCCGGCTAGGGAGTCAATTATATTTAGTTTATATATTTATCCCAGATTGGTAGACAAAGGCGACCACCAACCTGTCCACTATCGTTTTATGCTCCTTAGTCGGATTTAATAAATTATAAGCCGTGAACCTTATTTTATATTTATTTAAATTCTAATTTTTGTATGTTTGGTACAGTCAATCAAAAAGTGGTTCACATTGTCTATAGTATGGCATGCCAAACAATTTGGTGATTTACTGACTTTAATTTTAAATCTAGTATCATTTAATGCGGATGAGACACCCATCAGCAGTCTTGCTAAAAATTTTGTAGCTTTAACATTAAATGATACTGGACCGGGGGGGGGGGGGGGGGGGGCGCCTTTGGTTTAATAAAGGAGTGCCACACCCTGGCTCTGTGGTCCCATTCTGTCTGCCACAGTTTACCAAAGTGTGGCTCAGCTATTGAATTTATTTCATTAAAATTATAAGCCACCGGCACAGCGACCACGGGGTCCAGCAAACTCCTTTTCGCGTACCCATCGGCCAGCTCATTACCCGCTATCCCAACATGAGCCGGGACCCATTCCATGGTGAGCCCAACTCCTTCACCCACAATTTTATTATAGATTTTATAAATTTTTGAAATTATCTCTGGTCTGACACTGTGGGCTCCTCCGATAGCCTGCAAAGCACTAAGGCTGTCCGAGAGAAGGACATATCTGGTAGGGCTATTAACTTTATAGTAACGCTCGACCCACTTCAGAGAGTACAGTATGGCCATCAGTTCGGATGTATAAACTGAAATATTATCCGACAACCTAGCCCTAATGGCAGTCGGAGTTTTAGAATTATGATTTTTGATTATAAAGGCCATTCCTGTTTTACCAGTGTCAGGGTCCTTCGACCCGTCTGTGTAAATCTGTATTACACCCGGGTAAAATTCCCCTAACACTAATTGGAAGATCATTTTCTTAAAGTTATTATCATTTGTTTTAATAATTTCCTCTCTGATGTGGTAGTGGACCAGTGGGATTGTGGTTAGCCATGGAAGAGTAGGATCAATATCCATCCTAACCAAAGGCAGACCCACAATCCCAAAGTCATTAGCGAATTTATTAAGATATGAAACCACAGATATGTCCCTATCTCTATTGACATTCACTGCTATAGGTTTAAGTAGGTTGACTGGAGAATCAGGCACCAGACTACGAATTTTATTAATATATTTTAACCCTTGCCTGATCCTCCTTAGGGCCAAAGGCATAACCCCCAACTCAACCAAGACACTGTCATATGGCGTACAGATAGTACCTCCCACGATAATCTTGAGAGCCCTACCATATACGCCATCGAGTTTTCTAAGTTGAATCTGACTAGCACAACCAAAGGCCTGAGCTCCATACTGCAATCTGGACACAATAAATGCCTCAAAGATCATGAGCAGAGTTTTACGATCTGCGCCCCATGGAGTTCCTGATAATACCCTCAATAAATTGAGGTATATTGTACAATTACCAGTAACCTCAGTGATGTGTTCCCCAAAACTAAGATTGTGGTCGAAGATTACTCCCAGGAATTTGACCGATTGCACTTGATTTATAATTATTTCGTTTAGTTTTAATTTTAGTTCACTTATAGCTTTAAACTCTTTTTTTATGAAAAATTATACTTTTAGTTTTGGCCTTTGAAATGGTAACACCCCAAGCTCTGGACCAAAGGGCTAAATTATTAACATCCACCTGGAGATCTTTTTTAAGGTCCTCATAATTATTAGCAATTCTCCAGAAGGCGGTGTCATCTGCGAACAGACCAACACTTACTTTAGAATTATTACTTTCATTCTTTGTAATTAACACCTCTGCCAAATCATTAATAAAAATTGCAAAAAGAGTAGGTGCTATTACTGAGCCTTGTGGGATACCATTTTCAAGTAATAAGATGGGTGAAAACGAACCGCTTACGTTAACTGCAAATGTTCTCTGTATCAGAAATTTTGAAATAAAAGTGAACATTGCACAGTTAATACCCATCTTATAAATTTTCATCAACAATCCACGACGCCAGACCATGTCATATGCCTTTTCTATATCAACAAACACTCCACCCACTTTGAGCCCCTTCCGCATGGCATCCTTAACCTCGGTTTGTAGGCGAACAATATGGTCAGTGGTGGAGTGATGTTTTCTAAAACCACTCTGGAAGGTAGACAATAATCTATTTACCTCCAGATAGTGGATGAGGCGGTTGTTAACCATACATTCCATGGTCTTGCAGACGCTGGATGTTAATGAAATTGGTCGGTAATTAGTAGGAAGGGAGAGGTCCTTTCCCATCTTAGGGAGCGCAAATACCTCTGCGTGTTTCCACTCTAATGGTAGGCACCCCTCCCTCCATATATTATTAAATAATTCCAGGAAGAGTGCTAGCGTCTTGATGGGCATATTTTTGAAAAACATATAACTAAAATTATCAGGGCCAGGGGCCGTGGCCTTTCGACCACCAAAGGCGCTACACAATTCCTGTAATGTAAAGGGTGCATTGTAAGGTAGGTCATCTTTCGGGGAGCAGGGTTCATCAGGGATCGGACTAGACCTTTCTATTTTAATTTTCCTAATTTGAAACTCTTTACTATAATTAGTTGTAGCAGAGTTATTTTTAAAAGTGGCACCCAACATATCTGCTTTATCTTGGTTAGATTTACATTTATTATTATTTTTTAACAGTACTTTATTATTAGACGATTTCCCTTTCACCCTTTTGATCTTCGCCCACACCTCTCTAACCTTTGAGTTCCTGTTGAGGGAAACACAAAACTGAGTCCATGAGGCATTTTTAGCTTTATTAATACTGAGTTTTAGTCTGTATTTAATATCTTTAAAAATTCTAATGTTATCCTCAGTATTTTTTTTTTTTAAATTTTTTCTGGCTTTATTTCTCTGTCTCTTAAGATTGGACAGTTCATCATTCCACCAGGGAACTGGACTATAATTACTTTTATTAGTATAATATGGAATGGATCGTTTAGCAATATCTATAATAGCTGTAGTTAAATTTTTGTTAAATTTATCTATATTATCGTTTTTAATCCGCTCATGATTCAATTTAGCACACAAGTGCCCAAACTGGGACCAATCAGCTTTGCTAAAGTTCCATCTAGTTTTATATTTAGAATCATCAGTCCAGATATCAGAGATATTAAATGAGGTTATAATTGGAAAGTGATCACTACCCAGGTCATCAAGAACCTCCCACCCACAACCAGCCGCCATATTGCTGGAGACCATAGTAATATCCAGACAAGACCAGGTGTGGAATGCATCAGATAAAATAGTACTGCTACCATCGTTTAAACATACAAGGTCCAGTTTCTCGATAACGGAATCGATAATCCGGCCCTGTATATTGGTAACTTTCGACCCCCACAGTTTATTTTTACTATTAAAATCACCTAAAATAATAAAAATTTTTGTAATAGTTACCAATTGGTGTCAATTTTTTTTTTTTTAATTTAACTTTATACCGGTAGCAGTAGGATGAACATAGTAATTAAATAAATTAATATCCCCAGATTTGGCATGGATTGAAACTCCCACCACCTCGATACTTGTATGGCCATTTTCGATCTTGATTTGCGAATGGGATATGCTATTTTTAACAAAGGTAGCTACTCCTCCCTTGGTTTTATTGTCATTCATAAAAAAAGAGTCCAGTATAGCCCGGAATTTTATATTCAGTAAATAGTTTAGTTCGTTTAATTTTATCAGTAACATTTGCAATCCAGGACTCCTGAATGGCAATAACATCAATATTTTTTTTTATTTCCAAATATTTTTTAAGCTCAGGTCCGTTGGATCGCAGACCCCTGGCGTTCCATTGGAGTATCACCAGGCCATTTTTGTCACCTTTAATGTTACTAAAATTATTATTAATCTTATTATTACTATTAATATTATGTATATAGACATGATGGGGGGGGGGGGGGGGGGCGGGACAGTACTGATTAGTGAAATCAATTATAAATTAATCCACCTCAGCACTGTTTCCCACCTCCTCTACTATTAGATCCCTGGCTTTGTACCAGGAGATACTGCGGTTCTCCATGGCATTGGAATTAACCTTGATAGCCAGGTGATCGTTAAGGATATTGCAGGCATCTCTGGACGCGACCACGATGTCACCCAGAGAGAATTTTTTAAAGGGGGCTTTAGGTATTTCTCTCGTCAAGAAAATACCAGAGATTACCCTTACCAAATCAAGAGCTTTCAAGGGCTGCTCAAAGGCACCCTTCCCCGCCCCAGAGGCAACGCCGGCGTACGTTTTAACAATTACAGGCTGAGTCGCTGCTCTAACACTAGACGACTCAGTCTTATTAGTACTTTTGCGCCAGCTGTCAAGGTGGGACGGTGAGAGACACCGGCTTGTCTACCCACGGGTTTTGCTGGGGGGGGGGGGGGCTCCCTCGGTCATCAGGCGGACCGCCCTCTTGTAATCGGGGCACTCCTTGTCGTGAGTGCAATGCTGCCTCCTACAGTTCGCGCACGAGACTGGTCTGGCGCACGGACTGTCAGGCGTTCTCCGGGGGTGGGCGGCCCCACACCTAAAACAAACCGGGTGCTCCCTTGTGGACCTGCACTTGCGTTGGGCATGTCCCCACCTTTGGCACCTGGCGCATTTTATCGGTTTATTGTGATACAGGTGAAGGGCATGTTCCACCCCTTTGACTCGAATGCTCCCAGTCCCGGTGGGGGGGGGGGGGGGGGGGCGGGCAAAAAGTATATCTAAATAGCCATTATTCCATACAGTGATGTTGCTTATGGACAGATTGACATTGGCTGTTCTGACAGAGGGAAGCAGTGCACTGCCCTGAACTCCCCTCATGTCATCTTTTACAATCCTACGAAGTGAGGATGGGGGGGGGGGGGGGTAACTCCACCTTGTTGAGCCGACCCTCCTCTGTTAACGGTTTTATAAGGTTCCTTTTTTTTTGTAGGGACAGGGGGTGGACGGACTTGGGCTGTCCCTCCCTCGTTGGTTTGATGTTCTTATAAAAGTGGGGCCCTTCTCCCCTCCCGGGGGGTTGTAGCCCGGGGGGGGGGGGACTGATCCACTTCCATCTTTTTTTTTATAAGACTAAAGTGGAAGCTAATTTTGGCCGCGGGAGGTTGTAGATAAATGAAATCCCCCAAGGTGGGGGATTCTGCAATATTTGATCCGGACAGTTTGCAAACCGGCGTTTTCTTTTATTGTGGGTGACCTCCTTGAACCCATCCACCCGTGGGCCCAAAGCTTGAGGTTCTAACGCTACCTCACGTTCCAAATTTAGCCCTTCGGGGCGGCTAGTATAGTTCGATAGCCCCCGGACGTAGAACTAAAGTGAACTCTCGAATGGCCATTGGGAAATATCGAAAATTCGGTCACTGTTGTAGCAGGTGCGTACCTTTTGACGAGTCCAAAAGGTGAAATCCTCTACTCTTTTTTGCCCCCCCCTCAAAAATCCCCGTTTCGATTTCCTGTCAACATGACAGCGCACCCATGACTTAACGATTTGTTTATGCGGCAGTGAATGGACTCAGCCAGGGCCAAGTTCTGGCTAGGGCCGGGTCCATACGCCTCAATATAACTATCACTAGTCAAGTTATTGGAAATTTTATTGTTATCTATATTATCAGTCGGTGCGGCAGTACACTCCTTAAACACAACCGCCACCTCATCGACACAATCAGGGTGAGGCCTCAAACTCATGACCGACCTCAGGTGATAAAAGGGGGCATTTCCACTGGCTTGTATGTAGGTTTGCCCATTTGACAGTCTAGAATAAAAGAATACTGTCTTTTTGAAAATCCCCGGCGGGGCCCCCTTCTGCATTTCCCTTATGGTTTGTTGCAGAAATTCGAGCCCGTAGGGGGTGGGGTCTAGGTCTCCAAACATAACCCTCCTCAGGCCCGGGACACTTTATTTCTGAATTAGTAGATTTGTTTGTTAATTCTACTGGGTCCTGTGAGGATGGGTTGGGGGTCTCACTGAGAGTGTCAAAGGGGTTGCTGGTTGGAATGGCATAAACCAATTTATCATTGTTATTACATTTCTCACCTTGTATGGTATTAACTTCCACTCCCCGCCGAGCAGCCGGTACTTTTCTTTTTCGTGGCTCCTCGACCCATCCCGGGGTGGGGTTGGTGGCCTGGGGGTAGAGGGCTGCTCGGCTGACAGCGTCGGTGAATCAGAGGTTGGGGCACTTTACCTCGCCCTTGTCGACAACAAACACAGAGTTATCAAAATCTTTATTCTTTATTGATTCCTCCAACTTCTCTTCTGTTACCCCCGAGCCATTGGAAATATAGCAAAATTCGGACCGGGGCGGGCTGGGAGCAGACGAAGGGATCTCAGACGGTTCTGAGATCCTGCTCATCTCCAACTCACGGTCAAAAGAGAGCTCGCGGGCAAGATTAACACTATCGGTGTCCAAAATCCCCTCCCCCCGGGCAGGCACCCCCCTCAGGTATCTTTCAACCGTGAAGGAGAGGCCACCGTCAGGGAGTGGGGTGTCGCGCCTGGCACGCTTGGACGGTGTTGAAGATGCGGGTTCGTATCTGCGTCTATTACTATTGGTATCTCCCAGGGAGTCCCACGTTATGCGGTCGGCCCTTGCTATGTGGGAGATATCAGGTAATTCCGACTCCCCCGACCTATCGAGGGAGGAGGCGCCGGTAGCATTAAGTTTATCTATAACAAGTTGAACCGCAATAGAGTTAAGACTCCTGTCCAATTTATCAAGTATCTTATCAACATCACTATGGTTTGCCATAGTTGGAACAGGAGAAGCACGTGTCTGGCCTCGGATTGTATCTGGCAATACTCGCCAAGGTCAAGCACATGTAAACAAAGTGACAACGTAGCCCCGGTAGCTATTATCACGAATTATGGACGGTACAAAAAGGCACAACAGACTTACACACTTGTATACAATTAGGAAATACTCCCGGTTGATAATAAAAGTTAATTAAGGTGTGTGAAAACTAATTAAATACCAATATGAATACTTTCTTCTTCACCGTGTTGATACACCGCCATTCACACCGACCGCCATATTGGTTTTTTGAGATTAGCAGCAAGGGATCTTTTAATTGCGCTTCCCACAGGCAGGATAGCATAAACCATGGTCTTTGTTGAACGCACACGGTGGCCATACACGGTATTGACATTGTGAACTCACTTTCGACGCCACCCCTCTTCATGACCCCAGAGATTGGTAACGACAATGCCAGACGTTTTTTTTTTTCTGCATTTGGTATTGATCGTAAATAGCAAATAAATAATGTGTGAAATAATTGTGTTGATTTACTTACAAATAAGAAAATCACACCACTTTTAGTAATGCACAGGAACTTTTTTCCATTAGATATATATAGATATAAATGCACGGGCATAGGGAATAATTAAATCCTTTCTGGGCCTTACAAATTGTTCATGCCATAGCTGGGACTCGAACCTATGGCACCGAATCGCCCGCAACAAACGGGGCTGACCATTTTATCCTAAAGATAACTTTGCTTATCGTTAAGACTCTCCCCTCTATTTACAAATGGACTAGGGCAGTATTTATGTTTACTTTACTCCATGAAAGGGGCGGGATCTAGCTCAGTCGGTTGAGCGCTCGCTTGAGGTGCCACGGTCACAGGATCGAACCTCCTCGATGGATGTCTACCATTGGGCTTTTTTTCCGTTCCAACCAGTGCACCACGACTGGTATATCAAAGGCCGTGGTATGTACTGTTCTGTCTATGGGAAAGTGCATATAAAAGATCCCTTGCTGCTAATGGAAAAAGGTAGCGGATTTCCTCTGACTACGTGTCACAAAAACCAAATGTTTGACATCCAATAGCCGATAATTAATTAATCAATGTCCTCTAGTGGTGTCGATAAACAAAACAAACTACAAACTTTACTCCATGAAAAATCATAAAACTAGTGGCTAGGCCATAGGCCTCAAGTATGGTAGGTTAAACTTTTTTTCGGAAATCGCAAGGCCGTAGGCCGCAACCCCGCCGCATATAGTATCGCAAGGTCACCCTGTCTGGCGTGCCTAGAAAATCGTACGGCAGCCATAACACCCGTGTGGCCTCCTTACTGTCACTTCACGGTGGTCTTGCAGCCTCCGTGAGATGGCCGTACGATGTTCTAAACAACCGTGCGAGCGCCTTGTGATTGCCTTGCGATCGCCGTGAGGGCGTCTCGCGGTTTGTTAACTAGCGCCTTGCGGTCTCCTCACGCATTTTGATTTTCATGACTTTTACGATTGCCGTGCGGACCCCGTAACATTTGTGAACACTGCTTCCGTAGCCCGCAAAGCCGTACGATTTGTAAAAATCCCATCTACAAACCGCAGACCGCAGAACCGTGCGGCGACAGCATCATATGTGACCGAGGCATAACTCAGTGACTTAACGGGTAAATTCTGGTGCGTTTAAGGCCATCTTAATAATCTAATCTAAAAAACAACAACACATTCATGGATTATATACTATACAAAATAATTATTATTTAAAAATGGCTAATTTTACGATTTAGATGCCAACATCTCGGACATCTCGGACCCTAATCATTGCCCCCCCCCCCCCCCTTCCCCTCCCTCAACACAAACTTAACCGATTAAATTTGATAGTTTTAAGGTCATCTAAAAAAAATTTAAATACAAAATTCTTGATATATAATACTGTCCAATATAATCCTTAAAATAGTTAAACATTATCGTTTTAAAATGGCAAAATTTGAGATTCAGATGTCAACAAAACACGTTTAAAACAATCCAACTTGTTTTAATTTTCCTGGATGAGCATACCCAGGACCCCGTTATACGTCTCGGGCGACCAGGATCATTGCCCCACCCCACCCCACCCCCAGTCCCCAAACACTTAAAAACATATCTCCGATATCATTATATACGCACCCGATCAGTGACGTAGCGGGGGGGGGGGGGGGGGGGCGGGGGCAGAAGGCCATAACGTACCAATCAAAAAATAATAATTTAAACTATCAAAGTTTACAAAAATGATACATATATAGATATATATATATATATATATATATATATATATATATATATATATGCTCCCCTCCCCCTATACAATCCTGATTATCATTATCATTACTATTACTATATATCTGATGTAACCATTTTATGTTCTTATTATGTTCCGTTTTATATGATTCCTATATGAAATAAATCATTATTTGAATTGAACTGTATAGAGGGCAACAACAAAAACCGTACAGCACCACCACCCCCCCCCCCCCCCCCCCCCCCACACTCCACCCCCCGGTTCTACGGGCCTGCAATCTTCACTGGAAATTTGCTGTATTGGATTAAATTATACTTGTAGTGGCATAATGTTATTTTACTTTATTCCTTATTAGTCTCATTATTATCTAGTGTAAGTGTCGGGTACTCGGGTCCGGGTCGAATTTGACCCTCGAGTCCAATATTTTGAACTCGTGGAGGCCCTAAAGACAACCACGAGCATAGGCTGTACTATAACGACGCACTCAAGACATTTTTATTTACGGTTATATGGCGTCGGACTTATGGTTAAGGACCACACAGATATTCAGGGATATTCGATTAGCAGCAAGGGATCTTTTATATGCACCATCCCATAGACAGGATATCACATACCACGGCCTTTGATGTACCAGTCGTGGTGCACTGGCTGGAGCGAGGAATAGCCCAATGGGCCCACCGATGGGGATCGATCCCAAACCGACCGCGCATCGAGCCAGCGCTTTAACACTGGGCTACGTCTCGCCCCTTAAAATTGATGCCCTCTGGGCCCGCCAATAGGACGTATATAACGTTGATCAAATATATCATAATTGTCTATTGTACTGGTATATCGTTTATCAACTACATGTCAAAAGGAACCGGGGGCCTGTGACCCCTTTCTACCACCCTAATCCCCCCCCCCCCCCCCCCCCCCCCCCCCCCTATTATATACATAAATGAAACACAAACAAAGTGCTGGTCTTCCCCGCTCGTTGGGCGATATTCAGTACACATCGTGTTGTTATAAAAATCTACTCAAAAACAGTATGTAAAAACTGTTCGGACAAGATCATCTGTAATCAATGCCCTTTCTATTTGAACAAAAAGTTTAAATTTGATGTATTATAACAATCGTGTCGAACCGACAAGTAGAGAAAATAATTATTAAAGTTTTGTCTTTTATTAATGACTTACTGTTGGGGGTCACTTACCATTAATCAAGTCCATACAAGTTCATATATCTTTAACATAGCAGAACGCATTAAGCATAATTACGCATTTCTTGCATTAAAGTTTTTAATTGCAACCGTATCAGTTATTTTTACAATTTCGAACGACGTTTAAATGTATTATTCAGAATTAATTGTGGGAGTATTTGTTTGCTAAAAGTCTTAAAGACAGGTCTATAATTGTTTTATTATCAGTTATAACTTTAAATGTTATCACTATAGCTGAATCGTGGTGCCAAAATATGTAGCAAGTCATACCATTTTTATTTACGTCAAATACGAAGAAAAAAGTTAAACTTTGTTTTGTATAATAAAACCACTAGAGCACATTGATTTTTGTATTCATTATCGGCTATTGGAAGGAAGGAAGGAAATGTTTTATTTAACGACGCACTCAACACATTTTATTTACGGTAGATATGTCGCTACTTTATGGGCTACTTTTTCCTGTTAGCAGCAAGGGATATTTTATATGCACCATCCCACAGACAGGACAGCACATACCACGGATTTTGATATGCCAGTCGTGGTGCACTGGTTGGGACGGGACGGGGGGGGGGGCATCAGAATATGGATTTGAATAAATATTTTGGTTATTTATTATTTATTTTTCATAATGTTACATCATTAAAAACTGATTTAATACGACCAGATTTGATTACAAACAATTTAAATTATGTGTATATATTCATATTTATATATTATCTCACATTTAATGCCCCCCCCCCCCCCCCCCCCCCCCATTTAACGCCATTTTCCGACGCCTATATTTTACGAGTTGTTTCCAAATGTATCTAACTAGCAAAAACCTAATTTATCACTTTTGTCTTTGTTAAAAGATTAATAAAAAGATTATCAGTGTTTAAAAAAGTGTTCTCGCTGTCTTCTGATATATTTACCTTCCTAGTTTCATAAAAATATTCTTTTTGAGCGTTAATAATTTCAACCTGGTTTGTTAATTCCCTGTTGTCCTCAAGTATTATTTTTGGGATTATTTTTCGATGTAGTGTCGTTTTTCTAAATTACAGAAATATTTGGTACTTTTTTCCCCTTTCTACTTTCCATTTTGCTTTAGCCCGAATAATCATACCTTTTACTTTTTCCTCTCTTAATTCTTTTAATTCCCTTTCCATTTCATTGATGTCGTTACAAGTTTGCCCGTGTGTGCTATTAGTTTCGTAAAGCTGCTTTAATTTTCTTTCCAAATCTAATTCCTTTCCATTTTTTTCTATTTTTGTAAATGATGAGTAAGATATAGTTTTACCCCGTATCATTACCTTAATGGTTTCCCAAAGAAGCTGATCATTAATAGAAAATTTGGGTTCATCAAGATCATCTCCTTCTATTTGGTACTGCTTTATAGTATCTTGTATACATGTTTTAATAAGTTCAATATATATTCCATGTCCTGTAATAAACTATTGTTAAATGTCCATGTTCCCCTACCACGTTCGTGTTGAATAAATTGAAAAGTAATTTTTACAGGCGAATGATCCGATTTATAACTTAAATCTATTTCAGTTTGGTTGAAGATCAGAAGAAGTAAGAAAATAATCCAGTCGACCTTGCTTATTACTTGGACCCCTCCAAGTAAATCGTCTGATATCAGGATGCAATTCTCTCCAAACATCAATTAAATCTAAGTCTGAAGTCATTAGTTCAATTTGTTCATGTGATTTAGGATTGTTTTGTTTAAATAATTTAATTTATCAATATCATAATTTATAGGTACATTAAAATCTCCTCTAATAATTACAGATACATTACCAATAAGTTCTATTTTGTGTTGAATGGTTTTATAAAACTGTGGATTATCTTTATTTGGTCCGTAGATTGCTACCAGAGTAATTCTATATCCTTGCATTGTCATGTCTAATATTAAAACATTTCCATTTGGATCTGTTATTTCTTTGTGAATGTCATACTCAAAGGTGTTTCTAAACAGTATGCTAATTGCCCTGCTGTTACTGGTATGAGAACTAAAACAAACTTGGTAGCCCCACTCATTTCTCCAATAAGGTTCTAACTCTTGTTTGCAATGGCTGTCAATAATGAATGTAATATCGTAATTATTCCTACAACGGGCAAAAATGTCTCTCCGCTTGACAGTGTCAGAAGACAAACCCCGGCAATTTACACTTCCAATTGAAATTTTATCCTCCACTATAATACTTCTTTATGTGATATTTGCATACAATATATACAACGTGATATTCAAGTACTTCAGTCATGTTTCTATAATATGTGTAAAGATCCATTTTCCAATCTAATTTATACATCAACAAAAACAAATTTCCAACCCCTCTCCCCAAAGTATCCTTCCTGTTAATTTCTTGAGTTCAAGACAGCCCCCATTTTTTTTTTAATAGGCTAGCGACACATTTTAATATAAGCATGTTTTATAACGTAAATAAAGTAATAATAATACTCATAGTAATAGTAATACTAGTAGTAATACTAGTAATACTAGTAATACTATTAATAAGATAAATAAATAAACAAAACCGAGTATGCAAGAAAATAAACGACACCACCAAAAGATCGTAGCGTTCCGATAATAAAAATAACAATAAACTACATACCTATCACCCTAAACGTTTCATTAAAATATTTATATATAAACACCATATCCACACATGGATGCCCCCACGCAGGCACCCACACCCATACGCACACCGCACACATGAAGTTTGTGTTACCTGCCAAATGCAATGTTATTACGTCCGAAGGCAACACACAGTTCACAAGCCCTCACAAGCGTAACTTACATAGTACAAC
>NC_054708.1:24907925-24938585 GCF_016097555.1 Gigantopelta aegis | reverse complement strand
ACCGTATGTCTGACGCCATATAACCGTAAATAAAATGTGTTGAGTGCGTCGTTAAATAAAACATTTCTTTCTTTATATCGATACATGATGGGGTTTTTCCTATTTAATTTACGTCAATATTAGAGTGGCTATCGGAATAAATCTCATACGGAAAACACATGGCTAATTTGAATATTTATGTAAACAGTAGCTGTTACCTGTAGTAGTGATCACGCTAATTTGTTGTTATGTGTTACCGTGTTAATTTCATGTTAATTTCATGTCCACAGAAATGCTTTGTCCGTGCTTTGTGAACATGGCCACGCTAGTGCGCACAGCTCTCTAACACTACGTTGTACTATGTAAGTTACGCTTGTCAGGGCTTGTGAACTGTGTGTTGCCTTCGGACGTAATAACATTGCATTTGGCAGGTAACACAAACTTAATGTGTGCGTATGGGTGTGCGTATGGGTGTGGGTGCCTGCGTGCGGGCATCCATGTGTGGATATGGTGTTTATATATAAATATTTTAATGAAACGTTTAGGGTGATAGGTATGTAGTTTATTGTTATTTTTATTATCGGAACGCTACGATCTTTTGGTGGTGTCGTTTATTTTCTTGCATACTCGGTTTTGTTTATTTATTTATCTTATTAATATTATTACTAGTATTACTACTAGTATTACTATTACTATGAGTATTATTATTACTTTATTTACGTTATAAAACATGCTTATATTAAAATGTGGCGCTAGCCTATTACAAAAAAATGGGGGCTGTCTTGAACTCAAGAAATTAACAGGAAGGATACTTTGGGGAGAGGGGTTGGAAATTTGTTTTTGTTGATGTATAAATTAGATTGGAAAATGGATCTTTACACATATTATAGAAACATGACTGAAGTACTTGAATATCACGTTGTATATATTGTATGCAAATATCACATAAAGAAGTATTATAGTGGAGGATAAAATTTAAATTGGAAGTGTAAATTGCCGGGGTTTGTCTTCTGACACTGTCAAGCGGAGAGACATTTTTGCCCGTTGTAGGAATAATTACGATATTACATTCATTATTGACAGCCATTGCAAAAAGAGTTAGAACCTTATTGGAGAAATGAGTGGGGCTACCAAGCTTGTTTTAGTTCTCATACCAGTAACAGCAGGGGAATTAGCATACTGTTTAGAAACACCTTTGAGTATGAAATTCACAAAGAAATAACAGATCCAAATGGAAATGTTTTAATATTAGACATGACAATGCAAGGATATAGAATTACTCTGGTAGCAATCTACGGACCAAATAAAGATAATCCACAGTTTTATAAAACCATTCAACACAAAATAGAACTTATTGGTAATGTATCTGTAATTATTGGAGGAGATTTTAATGTACCTATAAATTATGATATTGATAAATTAAATTATTTAAACAGAAACAATCCTAAATCACATGAACAAATTGAACTAATGACTTCAGACTTAGATTTAATTGATGTTTGGAGAGAATTGCATCCTGATATCAGACGATTTACTTGGAGGGGTCCAAGTAATAAGCAAGGTCGACTGGATTATTTTCTTACTTCTTCTGATCTTCAACCAAACTGAAATAGATGTAAGCTATAAATCGGATCATTCGCCTGTAAAAATTACTTTTCAATTTATTCAACACGAACGTGGTAGGGGAACATGGACATTTAACAATAGTTTATTACGGGACATGGAATATATTGAACTTATTAAAACATGTATAAAAGATACTATAAAGCAGTACCAAATAGAAGGAGATGATCTTGATGAACCCAAATTTTCTATTAATGATCAGCTTCTTTGGGAAACCATTAAGGTAATGATACGGGGTAAAACTATATCTTACTCATCATTTAAAAAAAAGAGAAAAAAAATGGAAAGGAATTAGATTTGGAAAGAAAATTAAAGCAGCTTTACGAAACTAATAACACACACGGGCAAACTTGTAACGACATCAATGAAATGGAAAGGGAATTAAAAGAATTAAGAGAGGAAAAAGTAAAAGGTATGATTATTCGGGCTAAAGCAAAATGGAAAGTAGAAGGGAAAAAAAAAGTACCAAATATTTCTGTAATTTAGAAAAACGACACTACATCGAAAAAATAATCCCAAAAATAATACTTGAGGACAACAGGGAATTAACAAACCAGGTTGAAATTATTAACGCTCAAAAAGAATATTTTTATGAAACTAGGAAGGTAAATATATCAGAAAACAGCGAGAACACTTTTTTAAACACTGATAATCCTTTTATTAATCTTTTAGACAAAGACAAAAGTGATAAATTAGGGTTTCGCTAGTTAGATACATTTGGAAACAACTCGTAAAATATAGGCGTCGGAAAATGGGGGAGGGGGGGGGCAATAAATGTGAGATCATAAATAAATATGAATATATACTCTTCAAAAGAAGAAACGCAAAACCACATTGTCGTAACATTTGGAGAATTAATTTAATTATTGAATGGTGAGTCCGATAATTACCAAATGTTGCATTCAAATTCACAATTCTGATACCCCCCCCCCCCCGTCCCGTCCCAAGGAGTGCACCACCAAGGTAGGTCATCATCCGTCAATACCGGGTGTGGCCTCTGTGGGATGTTGACAACTGCCTGGCACCCCCTGCTGCTTGAAGCAACCAAAGTAGCCCATAACGTCCCGGGGATGGTCTGTGTCGGTCTTTAACCTTATGCCCTAGCTCGGGCAATGTCTTGGGTGTGGTTGTTAAATCGGACATTTCCTTCCTTCCTTCCAATAGCCGCTCAATTAATACAAAAATCAATGTGATATCTAGTGGTTTTATTATACAAAACAAAGTTTAACTGTAGGAAAGCCGTATGTGAGACGTGCTGTGGAGGCCTGGCGTTGTCATGTTGGAACACTGATTTGGCGTTGGCCATAACTGGAACGATGTGTGGCCGGAGGATCTGGTCAATGTGGCCCTGTGCATTCAGGTTGCCCTGCACGTGGACCAGGTCAGTTCTGCCAGTGTGTGAGATGGCTAAAAACACCATGACACTACGGTTGCAATCTGTCCACTTCCTGCACGCATGCGTTTGCCGCATAATGCGTTCTGCCACGACGCCTATACACGCGACATCTTCCATCATGACGTCGGAGACCAGAAATCGGGACTCGTCACTGAACCACAAAACTCTCCATCGCAGTTGAGGCCACTTGTCGATGAATCTGGCACCACTGCAGTCGGAGTCGACACGGTGTTGTGGTGTTAAGATGACACCTCGTTCAAATGGACGAGCATTGGCACGATGATCTACCTCACGAAGGCGGTTCCGTACTGGTCTGGTCAGATATCCTGCACAACACTGGTATTGCTGCGGCTGTGGAGGTGGCAGTAGTCAATCGTTCCGGAAGGTGGCGTACCCGGATGTAGCGGTCCTGGGGGGGGGGTGGTAGTCGACCCCTAGTGGTCACGTGTTTGAAGGGATCACAGGCCCCCGGGGACCATGTTTGACATGTAGTTGGCCGATAAACGAACTGTGATACAGAGCCAGCAAGCAACATTTTGGAACTTTATTGGTCATTAAACATAATTTAAATTGTTTGTAATCAAATCTGGTCGTATTAAATCAGTTTCTAATGATGTAACATTATGAAAAATAAATAATAAATAACCAAAATATTTATTCAAATCCATATTCTGATGCCCCCCCCCCCCGTCCCGTCCCAACCAGTGCACCACGACTGGTATATCAAAATCCGTGGTATGTGCTGTCCTGTCTGTGGGATGGTGCATATAAAATATCCCTTGCTGCTAACAGGAAAAAGTAGCCCATAAAGTAGCGACATATCTGTGTAGTCTTTAACCTTATGCCCTACCGTAAATAAAATGTGTTGAGTGCGTCGTTAAATAAAACATTTCCTTCCTTCCTTCCAATAGCCGATAATTAATACAAAAATCAATGTGCTCTAGTGGTTTTATTATACAAAACAAAGTTTAACTTTTTTCTTCGTATTTGACGTAAATAAAAATGGTATGACTTGCTACATATTTTGGCACCACGATTCAGCTATGGTGATAAAATTTAAAGTTATAACTGATAATAAAACAATTATAGACCTGTGTTTAAGACTTTTAGCAAACAAATACTCCCACAATTAATTCTGAATAATACATTTAAACGTCGTTCGAAATTGTAAAAATAACTGATACGGTTGCAATTAAAAACTTTAATGCAAGAAATGCGTAATTATGCTTAATGCGTTCTGCTATGTTAAAGATATATGAACTTGTATGAACTTGATTAATGGTAAGTGACCCCCAACAGTAAGTCATTAATAAAAGACAAAACTTTAATAATTATTTTCTCTACTTGTCGTTACGACAGTACCAATATCCATTGTCGGTTCGACACGATTGTTATAATACATCAAATTTAAACTTTTTGTTCAAATGGAAAGGGCATTGATTACAGATGATCTTGTCCGAACAGTTTTTACATACTGTTTTTGAGTAGATTTTTTATAACAACACGATGTGTACTGAATATCGCCCAACGAGCGGGGGAGACCAGCACTTTGTTTGTGTTTCATTTATGTATATAATAGGGGGGGGGGGGGGGGGGGGGGGGGGGGGGGGGGGGGGGGGGGTGGGGGGGGGGGGGGGGGGGGGGGGGGGGGGGGGGTTAGGGTGGTAGAAAGGGGTCACAGGCCCCCGGTTCCTTTTGACATGTAGTTGATAAACGATATACCAGTACAATAGGCAATTATGATATATTTGATCAACGTTATATACGTCCTATTGGCGGGCCCAGAGGGCATCAGTTTTAAGGGGCGAGACGTAGCCCAGTGTTAAAGCGCTGGCTCGATGCGCGGTCGGTTTGGGATCGATCCCCATCGGTGGGCCCATTGGGCTATTCCTCGCTCCAGCCAGTGCACCACGACTGGTACATCAAAGGCCGTGGTATGTGATATCCTGTCTATGGGATGGTGCATATAAAAGATCCCTTGCTGCTAATCGAAACGAGTAGCCCATGAAGTGGCGACAGCGGGTTTCCTCCCTCAATATCTGTGTGGTCCTTAACCATAAGTCCGACGCCATATAACCGTAAATAAAATGTCTTGAGTGCGTCGTTAAATAAAACATTTCCTTCCTTCCGTTTTAAGTGTCCTTTTTAATAAATGTTTAAAGTTTATCACCCACAATGTACAACACTCAGTTGTTATGAAAACACGTCTCTGTGCATCTTTATTTCAAACATTTCCCGCATAAAGATCTTGCACCCTTTGGGAGCTCGGATAATTTGCCTTCGACAAATTTTGTGTGGCCCCCTCCCCCTTTTACAAAATCCTGGATCTGCCCCTGCGTCCAAAATATGGGTATAAATTCAGTTAAGCCTATTCGCAAGTTGGCTTATATATAGAACGCATCAGTGAATGTAGCTGGTTGTCAGAGACTATTGTATTTACGCCTGGGTTGTAGCAGGTCAAACATTCTAGCGATTTCGTCCCTACAATAGTCCCAGACTTTGGCTTGTCTACATTCATGCATTCCGACTTTCACGTGAAAGTCTTGGAGTTCGCAAATAGTCCAGACAACGTCATTGTCTCGCTTCATGCATTAGACCCCGGTGTGTAGAATGAAGCGAATAACGATAATGACAAAGTACCCCCCCCCCCCCCCCCCCCCCCCCCTTTTTTGATGAAAATGGGTTATGTTTAGGGTTAGGGTGAAGAAAATCATACAGTAATGATAAGGAAGATGGAAGTGTTTTATTTAATGACGCACTCAACACATTTTATTTACGGTTATATGTCGTCGGACATATTGTTAAGGACCACACAGATATTGAGAGGAAACCCCCTGTCGCCACTTCATGGGCTACTCTTTTCGATTAGCAGCAAGGGATATTTTATATGCACCATCCCATAGAGAGGATAGCACATACCACGGCCTTTGATATACCAGTCGTGGTGCACTGGCTGGAACGAGAAATGATAAGAGTAATTAATTTTGTCAAAATGTTAACTTTAAATGGCGTCATACCCGTTTTATTCTCCGGCAGGAACAGCTGCCATGATAACTGCTTAACAAATCTGAAAATTAAAATCAAATAAATCTTCTAACATTAGCTGCGTCGCAGTGGCGTAGCGTGGGCGGGGCCACCGGGGCGGTTGCCCCGGGCACAAAATTCTGGACTGATGGAAGGGACTCGGAGAGTGCTAACGGTCCACTGGTTAGGGGGCGCAATACTTGCCTTGCCCCGGGCACTGACAACCCAAGCTACGCCACTGGCTGCGTGCACGTAGCGTGAGAATGGATTCGTAAACATAATCCCAAACCACACGTGTGAAGTGCGCGTGGTTTCTAGTCACACTAATAATATGAACTCAAACGTTTTGTTTATTGTTTCTAGTCACACTAATAATATGAACTCAACGTTTTGTTTATTGTTTTCTTGTCAGCAGAAAACATTAAAAAAGCGTCTAGACGGTCTAGACCATGTTGTTGGTAACATTGGTTGGCAACTTGGTACGAGTATATACTGTATAGTACTACTATACAGCCTATGCTCGTGGTTGTCTTTAGGGCCTCCACGAGTTCAAAATATTGGACTCGAGGGTCAAACTCGACCCGGACCCGAGTACCCGACACTTACACTAGATAATAATGAGACTAATAAGGAATAAAGTAAAATAACATTATGCCACTACAAGTATAATTTAATCCAATACAGCAAATTTCCAGTGAAGATTGCAGGCCCGTAGGAACGGGGGGGGGGGGGGGGGGGGGGGGGGGGGGGGGGGGGGGGGGGGGGGGTGCTGTACGGTTTTTGTTGTTGCCCTCTATACAGTTCAATTCAAATAATGATTTATTTCATATAGGAATCATATAAAACGGAACATAATAAGAACATAAAATGGTTACATCAGATATATAGTAATAGTAATGATAATGATAATCAGGATTGTATAGGGGGAGGGGAGCAACCCACACTATGTATATATATATATGTTTGTATCATTTTTGTAAACTTTAATAGTTTAAATTATTATTTTTTGATTGGTACGTTATGGCCTCGTGCCCCCCCCCCCCCCCCCCCCCCCCCGCTACGTCACTGATCGGGTGCGTATATAATGATATCGGAGATATGTTTTTAAGTGTGTGGGGAGTGGGGTTGGGGTGGGGTGGGGCAATGATCCTGGTCGCCCGAGACGTATAACGGGGTCCTGGGTATGCTCATCCAGGAAAATTAAAACAAGTTGGATTGTTTTAAACGTGTTTTGTTGACATCTGAATCTCAAATTTTGCCATTTTAAAACGATAATGTTTAACTATTTTAAGGATTATATTGGACAGTATTATATATCAAGAATTTTGTATTTAATTTTTTTTTTAGATGACCTTAAAACTATCAAATTTAATCGGTTAAGTTTGTGTTGAGGGAGGGGGGGGGGGGGGGGGCAATGATTAGGGTCCGAGATGTCCGAGATGTTGGCATCTAAATCGTAAAATTAGCCATTTTTAAATAATAATTATTTTGCATAGTATATAACCCATGAATGTGTTGTTGTTTTTTAGATTAGATTATTAAGATGGCCTTAAACGCACCAGATTTTACCCGTTAAGTCACTGAGTTATGCCTCGGTCACATATGCTGCTGTCGCCACACGGTTCTGCGGTCTGCG
Organism: Gigantopelta aegis; assembly: GCF_016097555.1. Classification (NCBI taxonomy): domain Eukaryota; kingdom Metazoa; phylum Mollusca; class Gastropoda; order Neomphalida; family Peltospiridae; genus Gigantopelta; species Gigantopelta aegis. The sequence goes on along the minus strand of NC_054708.1, from coordinate 24,930,927 downwards.
GTTTGTAGATGGGATTTTTACAAATCGTACGGCTTTGCGGGCTGCGGAAGCAGTATTCACAAATGTTACGGGGTCCGCACGGCAATCGTAAAAGTCATGAAATCAAAATGCGTGAGGAGACCGCAAGGCGCTAGTTAACAAACCGCGAGGCGCCCTCACGGCGATCGCAAGGCAATCACAAGGCGCTCGCACGGTTGTTTAGAACATCGTACGGCCATCTCACGGAGGCGCAAGACCACCGTGAAGTGACAGTAAGGAGGTCACACGGGTGTTATGGCTGCCGTACGATTATCTAGGCACGCCAGACAGGGTAACCTTGCGATACTATATGCGGCGGGGTTGCGGCCTACGGCCTTGCGATTTCCGAAAAAAAGTTTAATGTCAAATTTAAAAAATCGTAAGCCCCTGCGACAAGCAAAATAACTTGAGATCGTCTCACGGCTACCGTATGCTACCGTGCGGCCACTGCACGGTTATTACAATTTTGGGGACTTAAGGCCGCCGCCAACACGCCGCAGGCCATTTGTGACCAAGGTATTTGGACGTTGGGGTGGAGTGCGCGCGCGCGCGCGCGTGTGTGTGTGTGTGTTAATGATCAGGGTCGTTATTAAGCAAAACACGTTTATGGGGTTCCGTTGAATTTTTAATTGGATGGCTTTTAAATAGTAAAATTAGCCATTGTAAAATAATAATGTATTTGCATAGTATTGTAAACCAAGACTTTAGTTAACTATTTTTAAAATTTAGATAGTCTCTAAGACGCGATTTCTTGGTATCTAAATATCAAACTTGCCCACTTTCAGACAGTAATTTTAGTTGCTCTTTTGGAGTTTCATGAAACAAGAATTATTATTTAGATGATATGAAACACGATCCTCTTATAGTCAGTTCAATCCACCTACACTTATTTATTTATTTATTTATTATTATTATTATTTTTTATATATGGTTAAGGACCACACATATATTGATAGAGGAAACCCGCCGTCACCACTTCGTGGGCTACTCTTTTCGATTAGTAGCAAGGAATATTTTATATGCACCATCCCACAGACAGGATAGTACATATCACGGCCTTTGTTACACCAGTTGTGGAGCACTGGCTGGAACGAGAAATAGCACAATGGGCCCGCCGACGGGGATCGATCCTTGTTGGCCAACAGTGACTGTGTCATCAATTATATATATGCAAATGATAATTTTAAGCAGAGGCAATGTACTTGAACACTGTATTGCACTCAGGGGTTTTAACACTGGCGTAGCCATAATTTTATGGGGGGGGGGGGGGGGGGGGGTGGGGGGTGTGTGTGTGTGTGGGGGGGGGGGGTAACCCACACTATGTATGTATGGTTTTGTAACCGGGTGTTTTAAACTACATTCAGTACACACATACTATTTTAAAATACTGTTCACATAGTTTTATTCTGTCAGGCTTTCTTTGTTTTCTTGCTTTCTCTGGTTTTCTGGGCTTGGGTTGTGCTCACTGATAACTCAGATCTGGCAAGCCCAATTTCATTGTTTCTGCGTTCTCTTGGTCAGAAGCTTTGTGACTTGCAAAGAGAAAAGATCACTTTTATGAGAAGACAAGATTTTATTCACAGCAACTGCACAACTAACTTCCACGAAGAATATTAAAGGTCAATACATACTGTACATGGTTTAAACCGTAACTACCTGTTTTAATTACTTATTTTAATCAACAAATAAGATTAGGAGATTTATTGATTACTAATATAGTAATAGTATTGTAATTATGTTAAACATAACATTGTGACTCATCTTTATTAGATTTTTATTAATTGGTTACGTTATTTTTTTTATAGAATAACTAGTAGAATAGGTTAAAGTATGTATTTTCTGTCATAAATATATAATATCTAATTTACCATGTTTGTTAACTTAATATCTGTACACGTATGGATTTATATGTACTTAATGGACTCTTAATTTTATTATTAGATGCCACCATTATATAAGAGTGCAACCAGCATTATGCTTGTGTGAAGACCCGATCCACAGTCGGTAAGTAAACGTTTTGTAGACAGGCTATGGTATATTTAGTTTTGTAGTTATATAAAGTATGTTTTTAATGGTTTTATAGTGTTTATCAAAACCAGAACCTTCAATGTATAAAATATTATGCTATGTGTGTAATCAGTGATTTGTAATCGGTGGTTTGTAAATTACTTTATGATTTCTTAAATTCAATGATATATTGAATTTAATTTGTAAATATGCCTTTTGAAATATAATATAAGCTATGCTGTATTTATGCTCAAAAGTTCAGTGTGTTTACATTGGCTTGCGTGTTGTTTTGTTCTGAATGTGAAGCGTGTAATTGATTTTAAGATGACCATATAACTCAGATGTGTATATATATGTGATTTTAAGTATTCCCTTTTTGTTATTTCAGGGTCTTTGTTTATCTGATTTGTTTATAGTTATGCTTGTAGCCAGGGATCTTAATATCCCACCCGATGAATGATCCGAATAAACCCTAAACCTCTGCCGAGTTGTTCGTGTTTCCCTCATACAATACTTCAGTAACATTGGAGCCGACGTAGGGACTGGGTGTGTACTTAGCACAGGAATACTATTATAACCCAGTTAGGACCAGCAACAGTTCAACTGTCCGTGGCCCACAGCTCCGGAACGCAGCTTCACTTGAGTGGGGGAGTACGTGTAGTTATGTAACCATGTGGATTTTATTGCTGTAATGATTTTAGTATGCACAAAACACATGCACCTAAACCTTTGGCTAGGAGCTGTAGGGATATGCATTTATCTGTCTAAACATCTGACCTCTGACCAGGGACAGTGACGATCAACCAATAGATTGGCCAGCTGTGTTTGACCCATTTGGTGGCTATTCATTGTCACTCACCTGACATTCTTTCACATGTCACGATCTGCACAGGCTACGCACTCTTGATCTGCCTTCAAACTATTCTGGGATAATTGGTGAGTTATCTTTCTACTTTTCTAATTCACTTTACTATTTTACTAACATATATAAAGCACAGTTTATAAATTACAAATAAGGTTTAAATAAATAACTACTTCAATTAATATTTACTTTGATAAAGGAGGGCAGGGGGTCAATCCCCAATCCCAGGAAAGTTTTACCTTTTCGCTTATTAATAACATTAAAAAGGCTCCTGTGTCATATCCCACTACACAGGTGCCCCCCCCCCCCCCCCCCACACACACACACACAATACAAAATCCTCCCTACGCCACTGTTATCCAGGTCAAAAACAAAGCCAGTATTTCGAAAATGGGACACTTTTGACGGGCTCCTATCGATTTCGGTTTTCATTGGCTTATCACAAGTACAGAATTCCCCAACAAGAGATCACGTGAGATTTCGCAATTTTTGAACAAATTTAACTGTCTTGATTGAGGGGTCGTCTCATATCTCCAAAACATATTTATATCCACAGAGGTATGGTACAACGCCTTTCCAGGGGTAGGTGGGTGGGGGATTTGCCTTGAAATTTTGACAGTGGCCAGCTGTTGGCATACTCGTTACATGTAAGGGGGTGTTACTAATTACGTAACACTCTAGGGGTAGAGGAAGAGGGTACTGTGTTCGATTTACGTAACATTTTTCAAGACTATATGTTATTTTTATTCATTACTTAGACCTAAAAAGGTGTTTTTTGGAAATGCGCGGTCAGTCTAGGATCGATCCCCATCGGCGGATATATAAAAGACCATGGCATGTGATATCCTGTCTGTGGGATGGTACATAATAACGATCCCTTGCTAAAAACAAATGTAGCATGTTTCCAAGGCGCGTGTGCAGGGATTTCAGCGGGGTTGGGGTTATAGACTGTGTTGAGCGAAGTTTATATGGGGCCATGTTCCCCCAGAAAATACATTTCAATTTTTTTTAAGCTTGGGCAAGTAAGGGTTTTGACCTCCAATACCCTCCTCCTGCACATGCACCCGATTCCTCTCTAAGATTATATGTCAAAATTACCAAATTTTAGTCATCCAACAGCAGATGGAAGGAAGGATAGGATATGTTTTATTTAACGACACACTCAACACATTTTATTTACGGTTGTATTGCGTCGGATGATTATTAAATCAATATGCTCTAACTTTGATGTCGTTACCCCCCCCCCCCCAAACTTTACTCTTTCCAAACGAAAGAATATTTATTTGAATTTGTCGATTTTAACACGTAAAATTAAGAAGTGAAAACGTTCATTGTCTACTTTAGTATATGTTATTTAAAAAATATATACATGATTAATGTGTTACTAGTATACACACTAAACTTTGAAAGTTCTACTAACACTTATAAAATATTAATTCTGAAATAGGAAGGTACGATTGTCGATAATACGTTGTCAAGATCAGACCGGTTTTAACGAAAGACTCTAGTACCGTATCCTCAACCGAACGTTCTTCGTACAGCGCAATATTTCTCTTTTAATTTTTTGAGACGAACCCTACAATTTGAAATCGGCAAACGCACGTGTTAACTGAAACTGACAACATGCTGTCGTTTATGCTTTGCCGAGCTATGGCGGCACGGGCGACGAATCATGCGTATACTTTTGACGATCTCCGTTCATAGCGAACACACACGAGTTTTTTAAAAGTGCATTTGAGCTTATATTTCATATTTGTACATGTTATAATATGGTAACCAGAGACTGTAACTTTAACGTACGTTAATTCGGTATTGTGTATAATGCCTATATTCAAGGGGTCCAACCTAAACCGTATGACACATTCTTGAACTTCGTATACCACTACCAATATGGCGGATAAAGCTCGCTTCGCTACACGACGGTGAGTACATTTTGTCTTACAGCTACATGATGGATGCCTTTCTGATTAAAATAATATTGCTATACGGCTCTAGAATGATTTCTCTATCCATATGTTTACGCAATTCTCGATTTTGTTCAACCACAAAAAAGCTATTGAAGAAAAACCTCGTTGTTTTGACGGCCAAAACGAACATGATCAAAGTTTTTTTAATTATTTTAAGGAAACGAGTTATATTTTTATACTTAAAAAGTGTCATATTGAAAGTTTGTATACCCTGACCCTGAAAGATAAATTAAGGAAATACGTTTTGGAAAGTCATTTTATAATTTTCCATCCAATAATTTTCTTATAGTTTAGGCATAGCTTAGTCTGCTCTTCCGGGTTTAGGACACCTAATCGTATACTCCTAATTTTGTTTTCCAGAACAGTTTGTGAAGACTGAGGCCAACAATACTGTGGAAGGTCTGCTGACCGCAGACATGTGGTTGTCCATCACGGCAGACTAGGCAGGCACCAGTGCACTGACACTGGACGAGTGTTTTCAACTAGGAGTCATCTGCAAGGACACCGCGTTTCCAGATTCATTGGAATGAATTATCTAGTTTTTATATATTGTTTAATAAATCGACATTATAATGCAGTTAATATTAGTTTGTTATTAATCCTCCACTGGATACCTAAAACAGCAATCCTAATATATGGATACATGCCGTGTATCTCGAATAGGTCAGTGACCTTGATAGACCCTTGACCTACATCTCGGTGTTTTCAGATGTGTTCAAACACAATTTAATGACAATATGACGCAGTTGTATTGTGTACATAAAACTTTCACAACTGAGATGTTTCTCACATGGAGTGTGATAACCTAACTGTTTCATTACTGCTGCCAGTGGTACCACATAGTGTCAGTGATGTAACACGAGCAGTTATAGGATAACTGTACTATTCTGGCTGCCTTTCAATATAATTGTACATGTAATCAAATCATAACCAACTATATATCAGCATTCACAGGTTTCGGGGGTGGGAGCGGGGGAATGTAAAACAGGCCATTTTGAACACTGATTCTGAAGAGTGATATTGTTTCTGTTATATCATCAGTATACATATCTGCATCAAGGGACGGTTCACCTAACACTTAGAATGTATGATTATCATTATTTCAATCTAATTAAAATTAGCTCCACTATTACATGTGTATCTAACAGCAGCCAGTTGGAGCTCATGTTCACCAATCAAAACCTTACTTGCAGAATCATGCCAGTGATTTAAAAATAATTTGAAAATATTCCGAATTATCCTGAGGGTATACGATATGTTTCATGTTTCATGGAAGTCACAGCCGACATAATTGTTTTTTATTATCGGGATGACTGATTGCATGTGAAATGTTCATGTAATTTTAAGTCTTTTCCTCAAGAATTCAATTTGAATTCTTTGAGAAAAGATATATGGTTGTTATTTTCAGTTGATGTCACAAGCACAAGAGATGGAAGATATTTACCAGCGATCTGGTAACAGCTGAAGATACAGCTGAAAGGTACAACAAATATTGATGGACAATTACTGAATAAAGTGGGTAAATTTTAAAGATCTTTTCCTCAAGTATTCACTTTGAATTGTTTAGAAAAAAATAAATGGTTGTTATTTTAAATTGATGCCACACGTACAAGAGATGGAAGATATTTGTCAGCGGGTTCATAATAGCTGAAGATACAGCTGTTTGGCATAACTTTCTTAATCGTTTTTCAATATTCTTGATAGTTCGTTTTATAATTGTGTGTTTTGCTTGAAAGTTTCATTGTTATTGTTGTCTAATGTTTTCTACCTTTGTTTTTTTAGTGGACGTGTGGAATCAAGAGATGGAAGCTATTTATCATCGGGCTGGTGACAACTAAAGGCATGGTTACAAGATTTCTTACATTAATAAGTAGACTTATGACATGTGTATGTATTTTTTCCTCAACAATTTACTCTTTCTTTTTGTTCTTCAGTTGATGCCACAATGACGAGATGGAAGATATTTATCACCGGGCTTGTGACAGCAGAGGGCGTAGCAGTCGGACATCAATTTCTGTCATTAGCAGTATGACTTTTGACATCTGTACTTGCAGGGAATGAAGCATTTTAATGGTAAGTTACCTCCCTTCTTGATTTTTGATAGTTTGGTTTATAATTGTTTTGGTGAAGAATTGAATTATAATTGAAAGATATCTATCAGTGGATTGATAACAGCTGAAGACACAGCTACAAGACATACATTTCTATCATGACGAAGGTGACTGACGTCAAATGAAGTTGCATGCAATGAAAGAAAGAAAGAAATGTTTTATTTAACGACGCACTCAACACATTTTTTATTTACGGTTATATGGCATCAGACATATGGTTAAGGACCACACAGATTTTGAGAGGAAACCCGCTGTCGCCACTACATGGGCTACTCAGGCATGAAATGCAATGTGTAAGTAATCGTTTTTTAATATTCTTGATAGTCCGTTTTATAATTGAGTGTTTTACTGGAAAGTTATATTCTTATTGTCGAGGAATGTTTTGTACGTAGCTGTCACATACATGTATTTCATTAGCAGTTTGACTTACGACATCTGTACTTACATGCAATGAAGCATTTTAATGGTCAGTAATCTTCCTTCTTGATTTTTGATAGTTGGCCTTTTAATATTTTTGGTAAAGAAATCGGTTATCATTCAAAGATATTTATCAGTGGATTTGTAACAGCTGAAGACACAGCTAAAAGACATACTCCTCTATTATTAGCACGACGACTGGTGTCAAATGAGGTTGCATGAAATGAAATATCTTAAGTAATCGTTTTTCAGTATTCCTGATACTTCGTTTTATAATTGTGTGTTTTGCTTAAAAGTTTCATTGTTATTGTTGTCTAATGTTTTCTACCTTCTTTTTTTTAGTGGACGTGAGGAATGAAGACATGGAAGATATTTATCATCGGGCTGGTGACAGTTGAAGGCATGGTTACGAGAGTTGGAAGATTTCATAAACATCCTTGCGACGAGTGGAGTTACGTGATATGAAATGTTGATGTACAATTATTGAACAAAATGTGTCACTTTGATAGCCATTTTTTCCTCAAGCATTCAGTTCGAATTGTCCCACCGGAAAAGATAAATAGTTGTCCGTCCGTCCGTCCGACCGTTTCTACCGTAATTGCGAGAGATAGAAGATAATTACCGCCGTGCTGGTGACAGCTAAAGATGCAGCTGTCAAACATGGATTTCTTACGTTAATAAGTAGACTTATGACATGTGTATGTATCTTTTCCTCAACAATTTACTCTCTTTCTTTTTGTTCTTCAGTTTATCATCGGGCTTGTGACAGCTGAGGGCGTAGCTGTCGGACATCAATTTTTGTCATTAGCAATAAGACTTTTGACATCTGTACTTGCATGGAATGAAGCATTTTAATGGTAAGTTACCTCCCTTCTTGATTTTTGATAGTTTGGTTTATAATTGTTTTGGTGAAGAATTGAATTATAATTGAAAGATATCTATCAGTGGATTGATAACAGCTGAAGACACGGCTAAAAGACATACATCTCTGTTATTAGCAAGATGACTGATGTCAAATGAAGTTGCATGTAATGAAATGTCTAAGTAATAGTTTTTTCAACATCCTTGATAGTTCGTTTGATAATTGTGTGTTTTACTGCAAACGTATATATACTCAAGAAGGAAAGTTTACCAAATATCTGTTATGACGTCTAAATTTGCTTAGCTTAGCTTAGTAACTTGTTTAACGTGTCCATATTCCACTAGGGTTTCGAACACGCCTATCCCGAGTCGGTATCTGGATTAAAAATCCCATGCCTCGACTGGCATCCGAACCCAGTACATATGGTCCACATTGGATCTAGAAGTTTCAAAGCACTATCAACTCCAGCAGATGATCTGAAATCTCCATCTGTTGTGACGTATTTTATGAGAATACCTTGTAGAGCCAAGTCTGTTCCGATATCTTTTCCCATCTCGTATTCCGACAGCGGAGCAAATGGCGGCAAGTTTGCTGTGCAGTCAGGATCACCACCGGGACACGTCACATGAATACCTTTGTCTCTTAACCAGGCTCCGGTCCAACAAAGTTTATTCTGGAAGCAGGCACTTACAATGAATTTTCTTTCAGTCATTGTTTCACACGCAAGTCCTATATCTTGTGATGCATTCTGGCCCAGTTTCTTCCGACTTGTTGTTGTCCTGGAGTTGTATCTCCCATCCCCATCCATGGCTATGTTAATTTCATCACTTTCATTTCCACGTTTCTTGTTAATGTCTTTCAGTAGCTCAACTTTTTGTGCCAGGTCTTTTTCATTTAGATTTGTTACAGCCGTTAATACCTTGTATGATGTTCTCTGCATGCTGCTCCGACACGGTGGTGGAATGTCCATGCTTGCCAATAGCACTCTTGCTCTCGTATTGACGATGGGAGTATCTTGCATATAGTCCAACCTATAGCACATATTCAGTGTATATAATAAAAAAAATTATGATTTTTGTGATTTAATTAAATTAAACTATACTATTTGATTAATTAGCCGTCACTCGGCCATGCAAGTTCAAAATGACCTTGACAATAATTACTGTGCACATTGGCTCAGAATGGAGTTTGAATAAAAATTAGCACTGAGGAAAAGTTGGTTTTGGCCTATAATTCATACTATAAAGATTTGAATATTTTGACTTGCCATATACAACTGCTCTTAAATATGGTAATATATCTAGGCAATCTGAACTTAGATTTTTATTGCAATTTATTTTTATACTAAAAATAACGTGCCAATATATTGGGTTAATGTCTTTAATTTCCATAAACATAGTTAATGTTTCATGTATGTACATGTACTTCTGAAAGCATAAATTTTTAAAGACCTTGATTTTTATTGTCCTTTTGACATATTTATAGGGTGCTAAATCATAATTTAGAGAAATTTGTTGTTTCAGGAAAAAACTAATTTTAATTTCAAGAAAAAGTTTACCAAAGCCACAATTAAAATTTCGGTCACTATTGTGGCTTCTGTTCTCATTTATACATAACAATAAGCTTGTTAAACATATCTTTAGGTTTCCAGGTCAAATTCTTTTTTTAAGGAATCACTTAGTTTGTGTATTTTAAGTGTACACTAGATTTAGAACAATTTTTTCCAGATTTGATTATCTACCTTGGTGTAAGTTGATAATTTATTTTATTGTTAATGCTGTATTATCCAATGTTAATAGCTAAACAGTATGCTGGATTACAGATTGTAGGAATACATCCAATATACATATTGTATTGATCTGGATTAGAAAATAATGCAATAAAATAGATGTTCGGGTAATTATGTCATTTAAAAACAGGGTTTTTTGTTTAATAATTAATAACAAAAAAATAGGTGAAAGCTGCATGCATGAATATTCCAGATATCACGAATATTTAAAACCTCCAACTATAGTAGGGCCGGTATACATAAAATATAGTCAGGAATATTGGTGGCTACTAATGGTTTTGATGGTCCATTTTGAAAATCTGCATACCTGATGTATTTGAAATTCCCACACATAGTAAATTGAAGATACCCACACTCAGTATACAGGATTTCCCTCCAACAGTGATGTGCAGGACATTAAGTCATTACTTCATACAGATGCAGTCATGTTCATTTTTCCTTCCTCAGACATTGTATTTTTTTAACACTGATCAGTGTTCGAGATTGACGGTATCCCGATATCCCAGGGATACCAGAATTTAATTTTGGATACCATACTTCAAGAACCCAATATCCCACCGGAATGCCATATAATGTTGTTGGCTTTTTTTAATCCTGCGTTTTTAGTTTTCACTAAAGAAATGTAAGTCATTTTCTGGTAAGTTAAGTAAAAGTACATGTATTTACGAGCTCGTACCCAGTCTAATGCTATGCCATAACAATACCCCGCTCCCCTCACAAATTTTATTTGAGGTATCGATTCCACATCTGCAGAAAATTGATACAGGTAGGTTTATCATCAGTAATATCAGAAACACTTATAGATTACTGCTAAATATTAATTTATGTTCAAATTACTCAAAAGTAAATACAGCAAATCTTTTTGCTAATTCCGTTTGATTTCTAATATCACAAATTCCGTGATTTTGATTGTGATGTAGCAATAGACTGGGAACGAGGACATTTGTCGTGCAACTTTGTTATGATGCTATTTATGAATTTCATTTAAGTGGCATACTAAATTCTCAGGTGGGTTACCAGATTTTGAAATGTTAGTATCCAACTGGGATACTGCCCAAAATGTTTAATCTCGAACACTGCTGATATTTCTTTGATGTGCCTGTTGAGGTCTTCATAATGTACGGGTCTGTCAAGTACATGTGTTTCAATGGAATAAGTTTAAGGATTTGAAATACTCTGAATACCCATGTTGTCTCTACATATATAGCTGAGCACACACACACACATCTAAAAGTAAGTATCTTCAGGAGGATTTTTTTTTTTTTAATATTTTTTCAAATATGACATATTGTACGTATTTGTACAAAACTGTACAAAATACATGTGCTTGTGAGGTGTACATTAAATTAGGTTGCACTGTAGAAACAACAGTTTCAGTGAGGTTGGCAGTTTAAGTCAGAAGACACCAGATCCTGGTTGTCATAAAAATACATGATTAGCCACCTTTTGAAAAATGTATGTTATCTGTATAGGTAGCACTAAACCAGTTAATTTCTGGCTTGGTTGAAGTTTGAGGTGCACCGAAATTTTGATAGAGAAGTTAACACCACAAGTCCTGTGATTGGTTATAAATGTGAGTGTGTTGGTTGTAAAAAAAAAATAGTTTTGAATATTTTTATTTACATGGTGTTTGACTTGCCATATACTACTGCACTTAAATATGGTAATATATCTAGGCAACCTGAACTTACATGTAGATTTTAATAGAAATTGATTTTTATATTAAAAATAACATGTGCCAATATTGGGTTAATGTCTTTAATCTCCGTAAACATAGTTAATGTTTCATGTATGTACTTCTGAAAGCTCAACATTTTAAAGACCTTGATTTTTATTGTCCTTTTGACATATTTATAGGGTATTAATTAAATCATATTTTAGACAAATTTGTAGTTCAGGAAAAAAAATATTTTAATTTGAAGAAAAAGCTTACCAAAGCCATAATTAAAATTGTGGTCACTATTGTGGCTTCTCTTCTCATTTATACATAACAATAAGCTTGTTAAACATATCTTTAGGTTTCCAGGTCAATTTTTTTTTAAGGAATCACTTAGTTTGCTCCCATGAAGTGTATTTTAAGTGTACACTAGATTTAGAACCATTTTTTCCAGATTTGATTATCTACCTTGGTGTAAGTTGATAATTTATTTTATTGTTAATGCTGTATTATCCAATGTTAATAGCTAAACAGTATTAGTCCATGAGCCAGACCAGATATTGGTACCACCTGGGTGGGAAAAGTCTACCAATGTTTTTTATGAAAGCCCTATGTCTATAGATAATGAAATCACTTGATAGACCTTCAGAACTCACAGCTTAGTGGTAGTATTCACACTTTGAAGTACGGCACTTGCGTGAGTTTGAATCAGTTCAACTGTGGGGTAGGGCAAATGTAAAATAGAATTTCTTGATGACCAATGATCCGTTTTCCACAAATTACCGATCAAAATGTTTGTCTTGATGGGTACTACAGTTTAAATGAGGTATCGTGCAATTATTTTCATTAAGTAGGTCACCAGAGGTAAAAGAGGTCACAAAATTTGACATATGCCCAAAATTTGGATGCCTGACAGAAAATACTCTATAAAACCCTTATCTTCAACTGTACTCCTTGAACACACAAAAGAAAAACAAAACATTACATTTCATATTATTTTATTATGTAGTTACGAACATTGTCATATGCACTTTCATAAGCGCCGGACTCCAAATGGAACATTGCTGTCAACTTAATATTTATTTTATAAAACATGTGAACCTGCCATTCACCAAAAACAGGTGATTCGACACTCTCTGAAACAGTCCAGTTCTGCTTATAGGTAGTACTCCACCATGCAAATAGCATCTCGGCTGGGTCAAAGTTCGAAGTGACCCGAAATTTTAATGGAGGAGTTAAAACCGTCAGTGCTGCCATTGGTGATAAATGTTAACAGTGGTTGCTTGCATCAAGTACAGTTTTATGTAGTTATAATGTAGGTAATAAATGTATGGAATTTTATTGTGTGCAGTACCAGTGTGTCGGGCACACTTGTGCTTGAAACTTGTGCTGTAAAACTAAGCACTACCATTTTGGGCGGAATTGACGGGGCTTGTAACAACATCCTGTGATCTCGAAAATGAGCCATGAAAGTTGCCATTTAACTCGGTCACTGCTTTGGGTGAGGTGTTGTAGTATTCATATCTATGTTTCATGTTTTGGTTGATACGTCGTGTATAGTAGTTTTAGGCCAATATTTTAACACTGTCACCAATAGTATTTTAATTGGTCAACCTATAGAGAAAGTGACATTTTGTGGTATGTCCTAATTATCATAAATTCCAGTTTTTAATTGATGTGTAACTGCCATTTTCTATTAATTAGTAATCATGGAGTCATTGTTTGAACATCTTTTAGACAAAAAAAACCTGAATTTAATGTAGGTGAACATGCATGTAGCATGTGGTTAGGTTCCATGAATGCCAATGGATATGGCCGCCAGAAAGTACATTATATTGGCCTAACACCCCTGCACCCAAAATAAAGAAAGCTAATAGACTGGCATACATGATAAGACACCAGAAATGGCCATCTGATATGGCAGTTCATAAAAGAGTGCTTGAAATCACTCATTTGTGTCACAATAGGCAGTGCATAAATGCCGAATATTTGACATTAGAAAGACATGCAAATAACAGTGATAGAATTAATTGCAAACACCAGGGCCCGTGTCTCAAGGGACATACACCACACTGTCTGTTGTGAGGTAGTGTTAGTTTGTGGTTGTTTTCTTAATTGTGTGTGTTATTGTAACTTGTGGGGATACTTTTTAGATTTTGCGTAATTATGTTCAACTTTGGAGGTCGAAGCGTGATTTTTTAACATGTAATCGTTTTTAATATTTTTTTCTTCTTGGTGTTTTTCATACAGTGCATACAGAACCTTTCTTTTCTGACATCTTTTAATTTTATATGTCATTGTTTTGTTTCTATTTAGTTGCAGAGTTCTGTTGTGTTCGACTTTGTGCAAAGCTGAAATGACCTTACTACCCGATGAGAATGATCATCCCATATCCCTTGACAACTTAACTAATGACTCTACAGGCTCATTATTGATGCTGTGCACTGCACTGTGTGCCCTCCTCGAGAGGTTTCTGCTGAAACTTGTCTGTTTTGGTAATGATTTTCTAATGCTTTTATTGACAGCCTCAGATTTGTGTGTGTTTGTATTAAATTTAGTCATTTGTAACATTTTGGACAAATTAATGTTTTATACATTTGTTGTGATTGCCTTGATAACAGGCTGCAATGGCATCGGATGTGTATGACAGTGCATGCATGGATTTTGGAATGTTTCCAGCGTGTATTCTATCAGCCTGATCATACTCTGCCTGCCATGGCACCTAAAAGCAATGTCATTGGAGAATTTGATCTGTAATTTCTTTTCGTCAGATATTGTCCGTCCTGGCATCATATTTTCAACCTTTCCACCTTTAACAAACTTGCGATGATTTTCCGAAACATGTTGTGTGTCGATTAACATTTGTGGTTCGATGTCGGTAACATTTTGCTGGTATAACTCTTCAGCATCTTTAAAACCTTTAGCATCCGGGTCTGTCCTGTCGTCATGTAATGCACCTCAAGACCGTCATTTTTTAAATCAGTTAAACAGTCCTTAGCCCAAGTTGTTTCATCTCCAATGGACATTGTCTTTGGGATATTGTGAGAGCATGTTGGATCATTCAGACATGTATGTGATTGACTAATGCTGTGACGTTTGGAGCATAATTTATTTTTCGTAGCAATAGCCAACACTTGCTTGTGTGATGTGTTGTGTTCTGTTGCTGTGTAGACCACCTGAGTGGCAGGTTGGAAAGGGGAGTCTTTCCAACCCCAGAATATAATGGATTGTTGTACATGCCATCACATTGTAAATTTACTGCATTTGGTTGGCAACCCCTGATAGTGTTTATTGTTTTAAGATTGCTTCTCCTAACCTGCATGTCGCTTTTGTTACTGTTTGTAATAGTGTCACATACTTTGTTTGCAGTTATTTGACACCCCGCAACAGATCGTGCTGGTATGTTCATGCAGAGACACAGGAGCCGGAAGTTTTGAACACCAATGGGCATTTTCGTTAGACCAATCTGCACTGATACATTTGGACACTTTCGCTTTGGACTGTCCACCTCTGTGTACAAGTTGTACATACCAGAGTGGTATGTACAAATGTTACAGCACACACGCTGCCGAGTGCACACACCCCTTCTTTTTTCCACCGGGAAGTCCCACATCAGTTGACTATGGCATTCTGGTCGTTGTATGTACTATTCATCATTTGCTCCAGTTTGCCCATGTGGAAGACCCTGTATGTGTCGGCCTCTGATCTGTTTATTAAACCCAAATAGAAGGCCATAAATACTAGCACTACCTCAATTCTTAATGTTTTCTGGTATCTAGCATTTTCATTGATGGATTATCTCCCTTGGACTGTTGGACTGTTTTTCACCAGTTCTACCATGTCAAATTGACATTGTTTGCAAGCCATATTTTTCAAATCTGACTCTTTGTGATTGTGTTTGTAATCACATAAATAGTGTATTTATCCAACAAAAATGTGATTTGCATGCTACAAGGTATATAATGTGTAACTTTCATATAAAAGGTATAATTTAATTGCTTTTTTCTTATTTTTTCATGTTCACCTACATTAAATTCAGTTTTTTTGTCTAAAAGATATTGCACATGTACAAACAATGACTCCATGATTACTAATTTTTTTTCAAAATGGCAGTTACACATTAATTAAAAACTGGAATTTATGATAATTAGGACATACCACAAAATGTCACTTTCTCTATAGGTTGGACTATAGCAGTTAAAATACTATTGGTGACAGTGTTAAGATATTGGCCTAAAACTACTATACACAATGTATCAACCAAAATATGAACCATAGATATGAATACTACAACACCTCACCCAAAGTAGTGACTGAGTTAAATGGCACCTTTCATGGCTCATGTTCAAGATCACAGCATGTTGTTACAAGCCCTGTCAATTCTGCATTTTTGTGTTCTAAATATTATTAATTTTACTTATTTAACACCAGAAAGCAACATTTTGTGTGCGTTTGTTTTCCCTTTAATCATAAACAAAAACATGAAGAAGGAATTTAATCATAATGTAAATTTATAAATTGATTTTAAAAATACTTTTTTTTTCAACTTTGTAACCCTCAAAAATCTCATTTAGCATGCAGTTTCGAGAGCGGATTTTTAATATGTTACCCTAAATAACTTTCAAAATGGAAATTACATCCCCCCCCCCCCAAAAAAAAAAATAAAAAAGAAAGAAAAAAAGTTTATCTCTGTTCTAATTTGTTTTGGGTTTACGTAATATTAGGCTGGACTAAATGGTTAAAGTCAATATTTCATTACTGGTATAGAAGATAAATAGCGTACAGGGCCGTAACTAGGATTTTTTGTTTGGTGGGGGGAGGGGGGGGGAAGAGGAGTAACTGAGTAGTTAATAGTCTAAAACTCCTTAAACGGTTAAGAAGAGTACATGTATGTTCTTTAAGTTTCTGCAATTGTTTTCCGGATTTTTTTTCTTGGGTCCTGGTCTGAGGTTATATATACCGGACTCGGTGGCGTTGTGGCAGGCCATCGGTCTACAGGCTGGTAGGTACTGGGTTCGGATCCCAGTCGAGGCATGGGATTTTTAATCCAGATACCGACTCCAAACCCTGAGTGAGTGCTCTGCAAGGCTCAGTGGGTAGGTGTAAAGCACTTGCACCGACCAGTGATCCATAACTGGTTCAACAAAGGCCATGGTTTGTGCTATCCTGCCTGTGGGAAGCGGAAATAAAATATCCCTTGCTGATAATCGGAAGAGTAGCCCATGTAGTGGCGACAGCGGGTTTCCTCTTACAATCTGTGTGGCCCTTAACCATATGTTTGACGCCATATAACCGTAAATAAAATGTGTTGAGTGCGTCGTTAAATAAAACATTTCTTTCTTTCTGAGGTTATACATGTAGGCGTATGATTAGTACCAATTGACGGAACGCCGATACGCGCTACGCTATATAGTCGGTATTCATACATCTATATAGTGTTGCGCGTATCGGTGCATGTTCTATCGACTGGTACTAATCATATACCTATAACTTCAGACCAGGATCTGAACGCCCGTATTAATAATGGGTTATACGATGATAATTGAGTTGTAAGAACACTTAGACTGGCAACTGGACAGTCGTAGAAGTCGTGACAGCAGAAAGTTGGCCAACCTTCTGCTAGCAGTTAGAAGCATAACCCTAGCATTAGTCCTATCTTTATTCAGAAGTGGTGTGGGGGCAGACTGACTTTTGCCCGAATTAAACGAAAATGCCCAAATCTGGATAAAAACAGTTATTCTTATCAGCATTACTACCAAACAGCTATATAGGCTTGCAGACGAATCATTACGCATTTTTATAACTACTAAAAGCATCAGGTGATATAAAGACAATTATTATCCAGGAAGTGTTTGGTGATAGGCCTGTTATGGAAGACAGTGAGATTGTTCCAGAGATAGAGATAAATGAGTTAAGTGTGGAACAACAGTTAGCTTTTAAAAAACTTGAGTACGAAAGAGAAGAACGTGCATTAGATAGAGAGAGGGATAGAGAAAAGGATAGAGAGAGAGAGAAGAGGAGAGAGAGATTTGAGAAAAAGAAGATAGAGAGAGAGAGAGAGAGAGAGAGAGAGAGAGAGAGAGATAGAGAGAGCTAGAGAAAAAGAGAGAGCGAGAGAGCGAGAGAGCGAGAGCTAGGGATAGAGAATTCCAGTTAGCAAAATTAAACGTGGAACATGAGTTAAGGTTGAATACTGAAAAAGTTAGACGAGAGGAAGGAAATGGATTTAACATGTCGGAGGCTTATAGATCAGTGCCTGTATTTGACGACCAGGAGGTACATATGTTCTTCTTTTTTACCGGGCCGCTAAGCAGCTAAATTGGCCGCAGTCTAAATGGACATTGTTAGCTGTGTCTAAGTTTAAGGAGTGATGAGCGAGCAAGTCAGTACGACCTAGTTAAGTCTGCAGTGTTGAGGGCTTATGAGCTACGACCTGAGGATTATCGTTTACGGTATAGCGAGTTGAATGTTTGATAAATGGGTGGTTTCTCATCGGGTAGGGTCATATACCGAGTTACGGGAATTGTTGATCTTACAGGACATTAAAAATGGATTACCAGTTAGCTTACGTATTCATTTAGAGGATCGTGATATCAAAAAAACAGAGGAGGCAAGCATAGCGGCAGATGATTACATGTTAATACACAAAGATCAGGCAGTACAGGGTAGCTCTATACAACAGGGTGATAAGAAGAAATTTCAGCCAGGTTTTTCCCGAGAAAGTAACTATCGGGGAAAGTCATCTAGTTGGTCAGCGAGTCGGGCAAGGAATGCACTTGGTGTGCAAAGTAAGGATAAACCTGCATTATCAGCCAATGCACGAACTTTTAGTCCACATTGCAGTTACTGTAAAAAGGATAACCATTTTGTCGGGGACTGTTTTAAAAGGAAACGCGATAATGCGCAAGTGGTCGGTTTAGTGAGGTCAGCTCCGTTAGCGAGAGAGTTAATGGTTAGTCCCATGGCAGAGAAAGTAAACCCGCATGTGTCCACTGGTATGGTTTGTGATGTAAAACAAGAATTGAGTCCTAAGGCTATATCAATCTATTGAGATACAGGGTGTAGCCAGTCTCTTATAACGTCAGATTGTTTAGCTGGTATAGAGAATTCAGATACAGGACATAGTTTGGCCTTAACCTCGGTTACTGGAGAAAATATGGTTGTCCGGGTACATAACGTTTTCTTGTGTTCGAAGTTTGTGACGGGACCAGTCGTTATGGGTGTTGTGAAGGACTTGCCTGTTGAAAACATAGGAGTTTTGTTGGGTAACGATTTGACTAGTCAGTGTTGCCAGCTGCAAGGTGACAAATTGGTAATTGAAGACAGCCCTTTACCCATAGAAGAGTGTGAGGTTGATGAGATTAGATATCCTGCGTGTGTAATGACTAGGGCTATGGCCGGAAGAGTAGCACGATACCCAGAGGAAAATTGTGATTTGTCTGATACGTGTGTGAGCCATGAAATTGGAGTGGATGAGGTTATCAGTAAAATGGTAGATAAGTCAACTGAGGAACTAAATGTGGTGGAACCAGTTGACCTCCCGCATATGGTAAATGAACCAGTTGTGTTTGATAGAGGGGCCTTACCTTGTAATAGACAAGAGTTAATCTAGAGCAGGGGCCTGATCCAAATTTGTTGGCAGCTCGCACTACATTGTTAACAAAGGGTGAGATGGAGGATCAGATGTCAGGTTATTATATGGACAAGGGAGTATTAATGAATAAGAGAGTTAGAGATAGGTGGCTGGCGACCAAACTAGCTAGGAAGCATCTGAGATATGCTCAGAGCGAAATAAAATCAGTGTTTGATAGGAAGGCTAGGAGTCGGGAATTTAAACCAGGGGATAAGGTGCTGCTGTACCTTCCCATTAAACGGGGTTCATTACAGAACGGGTATTTCGGTCCCTATGTTGTGCACAAACGGGTTAATGAGACAGGGTATGTGATAAAACACTCCTGATAGGGTTAGGAAAAGTAGGTATTGTCACATCAATTTGCTAAAAGGTTATTTTGACAGACTGCCGATAGTTCCAGTGTTACCTGTCCAGATTGAGAGTCACTCAATTTCCTGTGATGACGTCAAGACTGCGGAGATCAAATTAACCAACAGCCAGATTCTAGCAGACTTGAGTCCGGACTTGCACCTTGACAGCCCCCAGCGAGCAGAGCTGACTACGTTGATACAAGACAGTGTTTCCATTTGTCAGGACTTTCCAACGGTTACCAATACCTTAATCCAGGATGTGCGCTTGGAACCCAACGCTACACCGAGTCGACAGCATGACTATCGGATAAAACCTGTAAAAACGTGCGGCACTAAAGAAGGAATCGAAGTTCCAGTGGTCAGACGAATGCGAGAAGTCATTCAACCGTCTCAAGCAGATGCTCTCCTTGTCTCCCGTGATGGCAGCACTAGACTACCGAATGCCTTTCAAGCTGACTGTGAATGCCAGTGACGTGGGAGCTGGAGCTGTGCTGTTCCAAGAAGACAAAAATGGACTGGACCATCCTGTAAGTTTCTTCTCCAAAAAGTTTGACAAACACCAGGTGAACTATTCCACTATAGAGAAGGAAGCTTTGGCCATGGTACAAGCTCTGAAGCATTTTCAGATCTACGTGAAATCGGCATTGCATCAAGTGGTTGTCTTTACGGACCATAATCCACTTACTTTCATTCACAGAATGAAAGCCACCAACCAGAGAGTTTTCAGATGGAGTCTTCTTCTGCAGGAATTCCCAATTACTATTGAACTTATCAAGGGCACATCCAATGTAATCGCTGATGCCCTGTCCCGAAGTTGAACGTTGTGATAATGTGTTGACGTTCTTGATTTCTGTTTTTGTTTTTATATATTTTATTGTATACCAGGGACTCGGAGACTCAGAGTGATTATTGGTAGTCACCTTATTACTATGTGTTATAAATGCCCGGATGCGTCGGTTAACGCACATTTTGTTTTGTTTAAATGTAGTATATTTCCCTATTCCTAGAGCAGAGGAAATATCCTTTTTGAGGTGGGGGTGTGTGACGGAACATGCTCTTATTTTTTTCGCCTGTGGCGATGTTAATTGTTTTAGAGGGCCGTGTGCAGCTTGGTTACGTAATACCCCCGCGCGACGTGGTAGAGCTGCGTCTCAATATGCACTTAGACCAGGTGCGGAGGCCATGTGGCCAGTAGTTACGTAATACCTCCGGGAGTTCTGTTTTACGACCGTGGGTTCTAGCGAACTAGGTGTCGGTCTGTCTGGCCATTTAAGAGAAAATACCGTCTCTGGGAGTTGTGGCAATATCACATGATAGGTGAGGTACCGCGTTGTGCCCCCAGGCGATATTTGCTGTCTCTGAGATTTTTGAATAAATAGCTAGGATTTTAGATATATCAGGGAGAAACATTGGAAGTATCCAGGGGAACGGACGTGGTCGAACTGAACGAAATATATTAGTTAAGTCCGGACTTGGTAAATATATATTTCTGCTCTGTTGTATAACCTTGATGTGATTGATGTGACTTTAAATATTTTAATACTGTATTATACCAATATTCTTTAGACAGTGTCTCCGGTAATCTGACGAAGTAAATTGTAGGTTTCACTGTTCTAATATTTTTATACGAGTATTTGATAAGATAAAGCTTAGCCGGTCATCCTAGAGGACCTAGGTAAACTGTAGGTTATTGTCTTTATTGTGATATGTAGGCCTACCAGTATTAATTCTGTATTACAAGGTTACTGAATGAGTATTTAAGGGTTAATTAAAAATTAACCAGTTAGGAATAGAGTTGTAATTCCTTTATTAATTAAATTCCCCTGGCAGCGTTTCTCAATTATCACACGTGTGTGTGTTGTATCACCGTGAAGTGATTAGAATATTGTGTAAACTAGACACCTAGTGATTAACTAATTAAGTTATTAACTCTGGGTTGTTATTATATTGTTGTTGTTAATTAACTACTGTGGCAAGTACATTTGTCAGCGTAGTGTTAATACAGATTCCAAAGTGTATTGTGTTTTGTTGTGTTTTCTAGTCAACTAAACGTGCTATATTGACTATATTTATATAAGATCTTATCTCTGATTATACCTAGAGCCGAGCCACTCGGGTATTAGACTGCCCGATACAGAGAGATATTTGGATAATCGTGTTTTATTCAGTTACGGGTATTATAGGATCCCCGTGACAGGAGTCGTTAAACATTCATTCATTCATTCATTCTAACAAAGTCTGAGACACTATTGTCATGACAACGCCAAATACAAATGGGGGGGGGGTGGGGGGGGGGGGGGGGGGTAGTAGTTATAAAAATATTCGGGCAAAAATTGATGTGCTAATTTGAGACCCTTTTTACCATAGATTTCCATCATTCTACCCTCAAAATTAGTTGTACATAATCCGTGTAAAAATGTGTAATGTGCCCCCCCCCCCCCCTAAATCTTGTGACAGTTATAATTTTATTATATATTAATTTTCATCCTCCTCCAAACGTCCCCCCAAAGTTCCCTTGGCATTCCGTCTCATGTCCCCCCCCCCCCCTCCCAATGGATTTTCTGGATCCGCCACTGTAATCCATGATAATAGGGCAGGATCTAGCAGTCAGTACGGCGCTCGCCTGAGGTGCAAGACTTTGTAGGACAGAACCAACTCAATGGACCAATTTTCTGATTGAATTGTTTTTCACCCCAATCAAAAAAAAGAGGAAAAAAAACGTTTTATTTAACGACGCACTCATCACGTTTTATTTACGGTTATATGGCGATAGACATACGGTTAAGGACCACACAGATATTGCGAGAGGAAACCCGCTGTCGCCACTTCATGGGCTACTCTTTCCGATTAGCAGCAAGGGATCTTTTATATGCACCATCCCACAGACAGGGTAGTACATACCACGGTCTTTGTGACACCAGTTGTGGCTGGAGCGAGAAATAGCCAAATGGGTCCACCGACGGGGATCGATCCTAGACCGACCGCGCATCAAGCAAACGCTTTACCACTGGACTACGTCGATGACGAGTGTTTCTTAAAGTTTGTTGTGTTTAACGACACCACTAGAGGACACTGATTTATTAATAGTTGGCTAGTGGATGTCAAACGTTTGGTTATTCGGACACAAGACACCCGCTACATGTTTCCATTAGTAGCAAACTTTGCTAACTTTTTGGCTACAGGTATTTTTGATCCAGGGTGAGCCTTGCCAAAGGATATTTTATATGCACCATCCCACAGACAGAATAGCACAAACCACGGCCTTTGATATACCAGTCGTGATGCATTGGCTGGAACGAGAAATAGCCGACAGGGATCGATCCTAGATC
>NC_054708.1:24877946-24907725 GCF_016097555.1 Gigantopelta aegis | reverse complement strand
TTGCGACAGATGAAGCTAAGTGATATTGAATAAAGTTTGTCCTTTGACAGCCATTTTTTCCTCATGCATTCAGTTCGAATTGTTCCGCCGGAAAAGATAAATACTTGTCCCTCCCTCCCTCCCTCCCTCCCTCCCTCCGTTACTCCCTCCCTCCGTCCATCCGTCCGTCAGTCCGTCCGTCATTTTACAGTATTCTTGATAGTTTGTTTTATAATTGTGTGTTTTGCTTGAAAATTTCATTGTTATTGTTTGATAGTTTGTTTTATAATTGTGTGTTTTGCTTGAAAATTTCTTAGTTATTGTTTGATAGTTTGTTTTATAATTGTGTGTTTTGCTTGAAAATTTCATTGTTATTGTTGACTGATGTTTTCTACCTTTTTTTTTTTAGTTGACGTGTGGAATCAAGAGATGGAAGATATTTATCATCGGGCTGGTGACAGTTGAAGGTGTAGCTGTCACAAGTGAAGCATTTTAATGGTAAGTTACCTCCCTTCTTGATTTTGGATAGTTTGGTTTATAATTGTTTTGGTGAAGAATTGAATTATAATTGAAAGATGTATATCAGTGGATTGATAACAGCTGAAGACACAGCTAAAAGACATACATCTCTGTTATTAGCAAGATGACTGATGTCAAATGAAGTTGCATGTAATGAAATATCTAAGTAATCGTTTTTTTTCAACATCCTTGTTAGTTCGTTTTATAATTGTGTGTTTTACTGCAAACGTATATATACTCAACAAGGAAAGTTTAGCAAATATCTGTTATGACGTCTAAATTTGCCATGGTTGAATAAAATTAAAAGAAAACCAGGTCCTCCTGTTGTGTTGAGGCAAAGGTTGATGAAAAAAAAAAAAGAACAAAAGTTTGTTTTATTTAACAATGCCACCTAGAGCACATTGATTGTTTTTTTTATCTTATCATCGGCTCTTGGACGTCAAACATATGGTCATTCTGACACTGTTTTTCAGAGGAAACCAGCTGTCTCCACATAGGCTACTGTTTTACGACAGGCAGCAAGGCATCTTTTATTTGCGCTTCCCACAGGCAGGATAGCACAAACCATGGCCTTTGTTGAACCAGTCATGGATCGCTGGTCGGTGCAAGTGGTTTACAACTACCCACTGAGCCTTGCGGGGCACTCACTCAGGGTTTGGAGTCGGTATCTGGATTAAAAATCCCATGCCTCGACTGGCATCCGAACCCAGTACCTACCAGCCACAAAGGTTCATGAGTTTATGTTGTTTGTAAATGGTAAACATCTCAGATGTGAATACTAATTCATAAAAATAGGTTCATTTATAAATGGTTTGCCATTTCTTTTAACATTAGCTAAACTTTCGTTGTTGAGTATATTATTATTGTTGAGGAATGTTTTCTACAAAATTGTTGTCTTTTAGTTGACGTGTGGAATCAAGAGATGGAAGATACTTATCATCGGCCTGGTGACAGCTGGAGGCATGGTTACGAGAGTTGGAAGATTTCATCAACATCCTTGCGACAGATGAAGCTAAGTGATATTGAATAAAGTTTGTCCTTTGACAGCCATTTTTTCCTCATGCATTCAGTTCGAATTGTTCCGCCGGAAAAGATAAATACTTGTCCCTCCCTCCCTCCCTCCCTCCCTCCCTCCGTTACTCCCTCCCTCCGTCCATCCGTCCGTCAGTCCGTCCGTCATTTTACAGTATTCTTGATAGTTTGTTTTATAATTGTGTGTTTTGCTTGAAAATTTCATTGTTATTGTTTGATAGTTTGTTTTATAATTGTGTGTTTTGCTTGAAAATTTCTTAGTTATTGTTTGATAGTTTGTTTTATAATTGTGTGTTTTGCTTGAAAATTTCATTGTTATTGTTGACTGATGTTTTCTACCTTTTTTTTTAGTTGACGTGTGGAATCAAGAGATGGAAGATATTTATCATCGGGCTGGTGACAGTTGAAGGTGTAGCTGTCACAAGTGAAGCATTTTAATGGTAAGTTACCTCCCTTCTTGATTTTGGATAGTTTGGTTTATAATTGTTTTGGTGAAGAATTGAATTATAATTGAAAGATGTATATCAGTGGATTGATAACAGCTGAAGACACAGCTAAAAGACATACATCTCTGTTATTAGCAAGATGACTGATGTCAAATGAAGTTGCATGTAATGAAATATCTAAGTAATCGTTTTTTCAACATCCTTGTTAGTTCGTTTTATAATTGTGTGTTTTACTGCAAACGTATATATACTCAACAAGGAAAGTTTAGCAAATATCTGTTATGACGTCTAAATTTGCCATGGTTGAATAAAATTAAAAGAAAACCAGGTCCTCCTGTTGTGTTGAGGCAAAGGTTGATGAAAAAAAAAAAAGAACAAAAGTTTGTTTTATTTAACAATGCCACCTAGAGCACATTGATTGTTTTTTTTATCTTATCATCGGCTCTTGGACGTCAAACATATGGTCATTCTGACACTGTTTTTCAGAGGAAACCCGCTGTCGCCACATAGGCTACTGTTTTTTACCTCAGGCAGCAAGGCATCTTTTATTTGCGCTTCCCACAGGCAGGATAGCACAAACCATGGCCTTTGTTGAACCAGTCAAGGATCGCTGGTCGGTGCAAGTGGTTTACAACTACCCACTGAGCCTTGCGGGGCACTCACTCAGGGTTTGGAGTCGGTATCTGGATTAAAAATCCCATGCCTCGACTGGCATCCGAACCCAGTACCTACCAGCCGCAAAGGTTGATGAGTTTATGTTGTTTGTAAATGGTAAACATCTCAGATGTGAATACTAATTCATAAAAATAGGTTCATTTATAAATGGTATGCCATTTCTTTTAACATTAGCTAAACTTTCGTTGTTGAATATATTATTATTGTTGAGGAATGTTTTCTACAAAATTGTTGTCTTTTAGTTGACGTGTGGAATCAAGAGATGGAAGATACTTATCATCGGGCTGGTGACAGCTGAAGGCATGGTTACGAGAGTTGGAAGATTTCATCAACATCCTTGCGACAGATGAAGCTAAGTGATTTTGAATAAAGTTTGTCCTTTGACAGCCATTTTTTCTTCATGCATTCAGTTCGAATTGTTCCGCCGGAAAAGATAAATACTTGTCCCTCCCTCCCTCCGTTACTCCCTCCCTCCCGCCCTCCCTCCGTCCATCCGTCCGTCAGTCCGTCCGTCGTTTTACAGTATTCTTGATAGTTTGTTTTATAATTGTGTGTTTTGCTTGAAAATTTCTTAGTTATTGTTTGATAGTTTGTTTTATAATTGTGTGTTTTGCTTGAAAATTTCATTGTTATTGTTGACTGATGTTTTCTACCTTTTTTGTTAGTTGACGTGTGGAATCAAGAGATGGAGGATATTTATCATCGGGCTGGTGACAGTTGAAGGTGTAGCTGTCACAAGTGAAGCATTTTAATGGTAAGTTACCTCCCTTCTTGATTTTGGATAGTTTGGTTTATAATTGTTTTGGTGAAGAATTGAATTATAATTGAAAGATATCTATCAGTGGATTGATAACAGCTGAAGACACAGCTAAAAGACATACATCTCTGTTATTAGCAAGATGACTGATGTCAAATGAAGTTGCATGCAATGAAATGTCTAAGTAATCGTTTTTTCAACATCCTTGTTAGTTCGTTTTATAATTGTGTGTTTTACTGCAAACGTATATATACTCAACAAGGAAAGTTTAGCAAATATCTGTTATGACGTCTAAATTTGCCATGGTTGAATAAACTTAAAAGAAAACCAGGTCCTCATGTTGTGTTGAGGCAAAGGTTGATTAAAAAAAGAAACAACAAAAGTTTGTTTTATTTAACAACGCCACCTACAGCACATTGATTGTTTTTTTTATCTTATCATCGTCTCTTGGACGTCAAACATATGGTCATTCTGACACTGTTTTTCAGAGGAAACCCGCTGTGGCCACATATGCTACTGTTTTACGACAGGCAGCAAGGCATCTTTTATTTGCACTTCCCACAGGCAGGATAGCACAAACCATGGCCTTTGCTGAACCAGTCATGGATCGCTGGTCGGTGCAAGTGGTTTACACCTACCCACTGAGCCTTGCGGGGCACTCACTCAGGGTTTGGAGTCGGTATCTGGATTAATTTTTCTTGAAAATTTCATTGTTATTGTTCACTGATGTTTTCTACCTTTTTTCAGTTGACGTGTGGAATCAAGAGATGGAAGATATTTATCATCGGGCTGGTGACAGTTGAAGGTGTAGCTGTCACAAGTGAAGCATTTTAATGGTAAGTTACCTCCCTTCTTGATTTTGGATAGTTTGGTTTATAATTGTTTTGGTGAAGAATTGAATTATAATTGAAAGATGTATATCAGTGGATTGATAACAGCTGAAGACACAGCTAAAAGACATACATCTCTGTTATTAGCAAGATGACTGATGTCAAATGAAGTTGCATGCAATGAAATGTCTAAGTAATCGTTTTTTCAACATCCTTGTTAGTTCGTTTTATAATTGTGTGTTTTACTGCAAACGTATATATACTCAACAAGGAAAGTTTAGCAAATATCTGTTATGACGTCTAAATTTGCCATGGTTGAATAAAATTAAAAGAAAACCAGGTCCTCCTGTTGTGTTGAGGCAAAGGTTGATGAAAAAAAAGAAAGAACAAAAGTCTGTTTTATTTAACAACGTCACCTAGAGCACATTGATTGTTTTTTTTATCTTATCATCGGCTCTTGGACGTCAAACATATGGTCATTCTGACACTGTTTTTCAGAGGAAACCCGCTGTCGCCATATAGGCTACTGTTTTACGACAGGCAGCAAGGGATCTTTTATTTGCGCTTCCCACAGGCAGGATAGCACAAACCATGGCCTTTGTTGAACCAGTCAAGGATCGCTGGTCGGTGCAAGTGGTTTACAACTACCCACTGAGCCTTGCGGGGCACTCACTCAGGGTTTGGAGTCGGTATCTGGATTAAAAATCCCATGTCTCGACTGGCATCCGAACCCAGTACCTACCAGCCGCAAAGGTTGATGAGTTTATGTTGTTTGTAAATGGTAAACATCTCAGATGTGAATACTAATTCATAAGAATAGGTTCATTTATAAATGGTATGCCATTTCTTTTAACATTAGCTAAACTTTCGTTGTTGAGTATATTATTATTGTTGAGGAATGTTTTCTACAAAATTGTTGTCTTTTAGTTGACGTGTGGAATCAAGAGATGGAAGATACTTATCATCGGGCTGGTGACAGCTGGAGGCATGGTTACGAGAGTTGGAAGATTTCATCAACATCCTTGCGACAGATGAAGCTAAGTGATATTGAATAAAGTTTGTCCTTTGACAGCCATTTTTTCCTCATGCATTCAGTTCGAATTGTTCCGCCGGAAAAGATAAATACTTGTCCCTCCCTCCCTCCCTCCGTTACTCCCTCCCTCCCTCCCTCCGTCCATCCGTCCGTCGTTTTACAGTATTCTTGATAGTTTGTTTTATAATTGTGTGTTTTGCTTGAAAATTTCATTGTTTGATTGTTGTGTGTTTTGCTTGAAAATTTCATTGTTATGTTTGATGTTTTCTACCTTTTTTTTTTTAGTTGACGTGTGGAATCAAGAGATGGAAGATATTTATCATCGGGCTGGTGACAGTTGAAGGTGTAGCTGTCACAAGTGAAGCATTTTAATGGTAAGTTACCTCCCTTCTTGATTTTGGATAGTTTGGTTTATAATTGTTTTGGTGAAGAATTGAATTATAATTGAAAGATATCTATCAGTGGATTGATAACAGCTGAAGACACAGCTAAAAGACATACATCTCTGTTATTAGCAAGATGACTGGTGTCAAATGAAGTTGCATGCAATGAAATGTCTAAGTAATCGTTTTTTCAACATCCTTGATAGTTCGTTTTATAATTGTGTGTTTTACTGCAAACGTATATATACTCAACAAGGAAAGTTTACCAAATATCTGTTATGACGTCTAAATTTGCTTAGCTTAGCTTAGTAACTTGTTTAACGTGTCCATATACCACTAGGGTTTCGAACACGCCTATCCCGAGTCCGGCCTCCGATAGGATTTGGAGTCGGTATCTGGATTAAAAATCCCATGCCTCGACTGGCATCCGAACCCAGTACATATGGTCCACATTGGATCTAGAAGTTTCAAAGCACTATCAACTCCAGCAGATGATCTGAAATCTCCATCTGTTGTGACATATTTTATGAGAATACCTTGTAGAGCCAAGTCTGTTCCGATATCTTTTCCCATCTCATATTCCGACAGCGGAGCAAATGGCGGCAAGTTTGCTGTGCAGTCAAGATGACCACCGGGACACGTTGCATGAATACCTTTGTTTCTTAACCAGGCTCTGGTCCAACAAAGTTTATTCTGGAAGCAGGCACTTACAATGAATTTTCTTTCAGTCATTGTTTCACACGCAAGTCCTATAGCTTGTGATGCATTCTGGCCCAGTTTCTTCCGACTTGTTGTTGTCGTGGAGTTGTATCTCCCATCCCCATCCATGGCTATGTTAATTTCATCACTTTCATTTCCACGTTTCATGTTAATCTCTTTCAGTAGCTCAACTTTTTGTGCCAGGTCTTTTTCATTTAGATCTGTTACAGCCGTTGATACCTTGTATGATGTTCTCTGCATGCTGCTTCGACACGGTGGTGGAATGTCCATGCTTGTCAATAGCACTCTTGCTCTCGTATTGACGACGGGAGTATCTTGCATATAGTCCAACCTATAGCACATATTCAGTGTATATAATAAAAAACATTATGATTTTTGTGATTTAATTAAATTAAACTATACTATTTGATTAATTAGCCGTCACTCGGCCATGCAAGTTCAAAATGACCTTGACAATAATTACTGTGCACATTGGCTCAGAATGGAGTTTGAATAAAAATTAGCACCGAGGAAAAGTTGGTTTTGGCCTATAATTCATACTATAAAGATTTGAATATTTTTATTTACATGGTGTTTCACTTGCCATATATAACTGCTCTTAAATATGGTAATATATCTACGCAATCTGAACTTAGATTTTTATTGCAATTTATTTTTATACTAAAAATAACGTGCCAATATATTGGGTTAATGTCTTTAATTTCCATAAACATAGTTAATGTTTCATGTATGTACATGTACTTCTGAAAGCATACATTTTTAAAGACCTTGATTTTTATTGTCCTTTTGACATATTTATAGGGTGCTAAATCATATTTTAGACAAATTTGTTGTTTCAGGAAAAAATTAATTTTAATTTCAAGAAAAAGTTTACCAAAGCCACAATTAAAATTTTGGTCACTATTGTGGCTTCTGTTCTCATTTATACATAACAATAAGCTTGTTAAACATATCTTTAGGTCTCCAGGTCAATTTTTTTTTTTTAAGGAATCACTTAGTTTGCTCCCATGAAGTGTATTTTAAGTGTACACTAAATTTAGAACCATTTATTCCAGATTTGATTATCTACCTTGGTGTAAGTTGATAATTTATTTTATTGTTAATGCTGTATTATCCAATGTTAATAGCTAAATAGTATGCTGGATTACAGATTGTAGGAATACATCCAATATACATATTGTATTGATCTGGATTAGAAAATAATGCAATAAAATAGATGTTCGGGTAATTATGTCATTTAAAAACAGGGTTTTTTTAGTAATTAATAACAAAAAATAGGTGAAAGCTGCATGCATGAATATTCCAGATATCACGAATATTTAAAACCTCCAACTATATATAGTAGGGCCGGTATACATAAAATATAGTCAGGAATATTGGTGGCTGCTAATGGTTTTGATGGTCCATTTTGAAAATCTGCATCCCTGATGGATTTGAAATTCCAACACATAGTAAATTGAAGATACCCACACTCAGTATACAGAATTTCCCCCCAACAGTGATGTGCAGGACATTAAGTCATTACTTCATACAGATGCAGTCATGTTCATTTTTTCTTCCTCAGACATTGTATTTTTTTAACACTGATCAGTGTTTGAGATTGACGGTATCCCGATATCCCAGGGATACCAGAATTTAATTTTGGATACCATACTTCAAGAACCCAATATCCCACCGGGATACCATATAATGTTGTTGGCTTTTTTTAATCTTGCGTTTTTAGTTTTCACTAAAGAAATGTAAGTCATTTTCTGGTAAGTTAAGTAAAAGTACATGTATTTTCGAGCTCGTACCCAGTCTAATGCTATGCCATAACAATACACCCCACCCCCCAACTTGTACCCAGTCTAATGCTGCACTGGAGCAATAGCGGCGTAGCAATAGCCTGGGAACCGCTAAGTCGCTATTGTTTTTATTGGATGTTTTCTCACTTCAAATTTTATTTGAGGTATCGATTTCACATCTGCAGAAAATTGATACAGGTAGGTTTATCATCAGTAATATCAGAAACACTTATAGATTACTGCTAAATATTAATTTAATTCCAAATTACTCAAAAGTAAATACAGCAAATCTTTTTGCTAATTCAGTTTGATTTCTAATATCACAAATTCCGTGATTTTGATTGTGATGTAGCAATAGACTGGGAACGAGGACATTTGTCGTGCAACTTTGTTATGATGCTATTTATGAATTTCATTTAAGTGGCATACTAAATTCTCAGGTGGGTTACCAGATTTTGAAATGTTAGTATCCAACTGGGATACTGCCCAAAATGTTTAATCTCGAACACTGCTGATATTTCTTTGATGTGCCTGTTGAGGTCTTCATAATGTACGGGTCAGTCAAGTACGTGTGTTTCAATAGAATAAGTTTAAGGAGTTGAGATACTCTGAATACCCATGTTGTCTCTACATATATAGCTGAGCACACACACACATCTAAAAGTAAGTATCTTCAGGAGGATTTTTTCTTTTTTTAATATTTTTGTTTCAAATATGACATATTGTACGTATTTGTACAAAACTGTACAAAATACATGTGCTTTGTGAGGTGTACATTAAATTAGGTTGCACTGTAGAAACAACAGTTTCAGTGAGGTTGGCAGTTTAAGTCAGAAGACACCAGATCCTGGTTGTCATAAAAATACATGATTAGCCACCTTTTAAAAAATGTATGTTATCTGTATAGGTAGCACTAAATCAGTTAATTTCTGGCTTGGTCGAAGTTTGAGGTGCACCGACATTTTGATAGAGAAGTTAACATCACAAGTCCTGTGATTGGTTATAAATGTGAGTGTGTTGGTTGTAAAAAAAAAAATAGTTTTGAATATTTTTATTTACATGGTGTTTGACTTGCCATATACAACTGCTCTTAAATATGGTAATATATCTAGGCAACCTGAACTTACATGTAGATTTTAATAGAAATTTATTTTTATATTAAAAATAACATGTGCCAATATTGGGTTAATGTCTTTAATTTCCATAAACATAGTTAATGTTTCATGTATGTACTTCTGAAAGCTCAACATTTTAAAGACCTTGATTTTTATTGTCCTTTTGACATATTTATAGGGTATTAATTAAATCATATTTTAGACAAATTTGTAGTTTCAGGAAAAAAAAAATTTTAATTTGAAGAAAAAGCTTACCAAAGCCATAATTAAAATTTTGGTCACTATTGTGGCTTCTGTTCTCATTTATACATAACAATAAGCTTGTTAAACATATCTTTAGGTTTCCAGGTCAAAATTTTTTTTAAGGAATCACTCAGTTTGCTCCCATGAAGTGTATTTTAAGTGTACACTAGATTTAGAACCATTTTTTCCAGATTTGATTATCTACCTTGGTGTAAGTTGATAATTTATTTTATTGTTAATGCTGTATTATCCAATGTTAATAGTTAAACAGTATTAGTCCATGAGCCAGACCAGATATTGGTACCACCTGGGTGGGAAAAGTCTACCAATGTTTTTCTGAAAGCCCTATGCCTATAGATAATGAAATCACTTGATAGACCTTCAGAACTCACAGCTTAGTGGTAGTATTCACACTTTGAAGTAAGGCACTTGCGTGAGTTTGAATCAGTTCAACTGTGGGGTAGGGCAAATGTAAAATATAATTTCTTGATGACCAATGATCCGTTTTCCACAAATTACCGATCAAAATGTTTGTCTTGATGGGTACTACAGTTTAAATGAGGTATCGTGCAATTATTTTCATTAAGTAGGTCACCAGAGGTAAAAGAGGTCACAAAATTTGACATATGCCCAAAATTTGGATGCCTGACAGAAAATACTCTATAAAACCCTTATCTTCAACTGTACTCCTTGAATACACAAAAGAAAAACACAACATTACATTTCATATTATTTTATTATGTAGTTACGAACATTGTCATATGCACTTTCATAAGCGCCGGACTCCAAATGGAACATTGCTGTCAACTTAATACTTTATTTTATAAAACATGTGAACCTGCCATTCACCAAAAACAGGTGATTCGACACTCTCTGAAACAGTGCAGTTCTGCTTATAGGTAGTACTCCACCATGCAAATAGCATCTCGGCTGGGTCAAAGTTCGAAGTGACCCGAAATTTTAATGGAGGAGTTAAAGCCGTCAGTGCTGCCATTGGTGATAAATGTTAACAGTGGTTGCTTGCATCAAGTACAGTTTTATGTAGTTATAATGTAGGTAATAAATGTATGGACTTTTATTGTGTGCAGTACCAGTGTGTCGGGCACACTTGTGCTTGAAACATACACGGGGTGCCTGTAAAACTAAGCACTACCATTTTGGGCGGAATTGACGGGGCTTGTAACAACATCCTGTGATCTCGAAAATGAGCCATGAAAGGTGCCATTTAACTCAGTCACTGCTTTCGGTGAGGTGTTGTAGTATTCATATATATGGTTCATATTTTGGTTGATACGTCGTGTATAGTAGTTTTAGGCCAATATCTTAACACTGTCACCAATAGTATTTTAATTGGTATAGTCCCAACCTATAGAGAAAGTGACATTTTGTGGTATGTCCTAATTATCATAAATTCCAGTTTTTAATTGATGTGTAACTGCCATTTTCTATTAATTAGTAATCATGGAGTCATTGTTTGAACATCTTTTAGACAAAAAAAACTGAATTTAATGTAGGTGAACATGCATGTAGCATGTGGTTAGGTTCCATGAATGCCAATGGATATGGCCGCCAGAAAGTACATTATATTGGCCTAACACCCCTGCACCCAAAATAGAGAAAGCTAACAGACTGGCATATATGATAAGACACCAGAAATGGCCATCTGATATGGCAGTTTATAAAAGAGTGCTTGAAATCTCATTTGTGTCGCAATAGGCAGTGCATAAATGCCGAATATTTGACATTAGAAAGACATGCAAATAAGAGTGATAGAATTAATTGCAAACACCAGGGCCCGTGTCTCAAGGGACATACACCACACTGTCTGTTGTGAGGTAGTGTTAGTCTGTGGTTGTTTTCTTAATTCTCGAAACCGGCGTGACGTCACACGGCCTAGTTACCGATCATCCGGGTCTTTGGGGGTGAAGCAAAGCCTTAGTGATTACTGGTTTACATAGAATAAAGTTATCATATTAACTTTTTACATGCCTTCCATATTGTCATTTATTTTCTGTAGCTAACACATAGTTGCAATACGTCTTATGTGTATTATAACAGCTTGGGTTGCCATATAAGAGAAACGAACAACGGGAATCTGAATTAGTATAATCTATATTTAGTACCGATGTGTTTCCGTGTACTTTGAATGTCGAGGGGACAGGGTAGGTTGGGCAGAATATAATTTTTGTTGATGCAATTTTCAGTTAATGTTAATTATTTTTTTTTACAATTTTGAAATGATAAGATAATTATTAATATAATAATTATGATGTGGGCTACAAAATATATAATTTGTATTTATAATAAAATTTGTATGCATGATTAAGTTAATTATTTTTATGATTTAATAATTATTTTATTTCCAAATAATATGTAATAATTAAACAATGGCAAAGTTGTTACTTTACAACTTCAAAATTGCAATAGTATTATTGTCATATCTTATATAGATGTAATGGCAACAGTTATAATGTTCCACTGAATACATTCTTTTATTCTTAAAACAAAATAGTTTTTTGAAATAATGAAATGCTTTTGTTTTTACAGATTGCAAAATTACCACATGATGTTGCCCTTCCTTACCGGTTGAATGCAGGCAAAAAAAAAAAAGCAATAATAAAATATAGCCATCCTCAGACCTTGACATCTAGGGGGAGCAATATCTCTCTCTACTTGCCCATCACACCTGAAATTAGTTCAAGGAGAATAATATATAGTTCCCTTTGGCATGTGAATTTATATACATGTAGTATCAATATGGTAATATTTTAAATTGCCCCCCATAAACTACATTAGGGAGCAAATAATCAGTTCCCTCAGTTATTTTCATGTCGAGGTCTACAACCTAATAAAACATAAGTGTTACCTCGTCGAACAAACATGCAAATGTTTTAATAATAGGGTTTAACCTGGTATATTTAGTAATAAAACACAAAAACTTACCTGAGTAAATAATGGTTAATATATATATGTATAATATTGGTGTTGTTTTATATCTAGTCACAATAGATATTGCAGATATTTTCTTGTTCAGTCTTGTGCTGTATTGGAATTGTTATTGCAGTTCAATTTAAGTAATATCTACAAAACTAATTTTTAATAGTATACAGCTGGAGAAAGGAGGCAAATATGGTTGTTAATAAACTGATCTATATCGGTATGCCTTCTACTAGACTACACATATTTAACCTAAGTTGCTTTTAACCCGGGTTAAATTACCTCATGTAGATACACTTATGTAGCATATTCAAGGAAAATATATGAATGAGATAGTTAAATGCTATATTCTCCATGTCAAACAGTGTTTCCAAATAGAAAACAAATATCAGATATGGCAGTTGACCATTCATTTTATTGCAGGTAATTTCTAAAGCAGATTACACACACAAACACACACACAAACACACACACACTGAACTGTAGAATACCATGAAACTACATATATATGTAAAAAGGTAAGTCCTCTAACTTGAACAAGTAAAATTTACAAATGTACCACAACCACCAAATTACATTGATCCACAATAGAATAGATTTTTAATGTATTTTTAGATTTATGTATATGTATGTGTAGTGTTTTCCCTAGCTTGTTTTAGCATGGTGCAGCACCATGCCTCAATAGTCTAGCACCATCTTGCCGTAATCAGCACCATGCTGCCCTGAGATTAAATAAGCCTTTTTCACTAATTAATTCTAAAATTGCCTTTATAAAACACCCAAAAAGGTATTATTAATTAATAAAATATGCCTTTTACATCTTTTGCCATTCATTTATTAAAGCAAGCACATAAATTACATTAATGTTTATTTCAATTAATTTTTGTGTATTTTTAATGAAAAAAAGTGCCCCGAAAATGGTGAAAATGTCCCAAAAGTGTTTGGTCTACCATGCCTTGACAAATTTCTAGGGAAATCACTAATGTGTGTGTGTGTATATATGTATGTATGTATGTATGTATATATATATATATTGTATGTATGTATATGTATACATATATATATATACACACACACACACACACACACACACATTAGTGATTTCCCTAGAAATTTGGCATATATATATATATACTGAAACAAAGGCACACACACATTATTTACCCTCTGCACCAAAGTAAATACTAAACACACGGAGAGAGGTGGGGGGGGGGGGGACGACCTATATTTTCTTACTGCAGGCCTGCTACAGACACATTTGTAAAAAAATGTATTAATAATTAAAGTTTTAAACAAGAATTTAGGCCTATATTATAATTATTATATGTGTAATTTAGCAGTATAAACTTTTATTTTAAAATTAAAAAATAAATAAATAAGATGTAGTAGCTGTGGTATGGCAAAATAAATACAAGTATAGATAATATCCAAGCAACTAAGATTAAATGAAAAATAAAGACCACACAAATTTAATGATAAAGGAATATACTCTTTATTCAAGAACTGGATGCATCGTTTTGTTGGGGGGGTTTTCAAGGAAGATGATGGAATTGTGTATTTTATTTACAGTATAATGTGGGATTTTTATCACTGCACATGCTTTAACCATTTTGTTTGCTAAATTAATAACTGTTGGTGTCAACAAGCAACAACATTAAAGTCAACGTAGTCACATTCTGTGAGGGAATCCATGGAATTCCATCAGATTTGTCGTTTTAATGACCCTACCCACAAGCGGCGCCTAGTCTCTTCTTTTGGAAATTTGTAAAACGATATTTTTTTTAACATCATGTTATAGTTTACGCAGCCAACTGCACAACATGTGTTAGGCATCGTGACCGTTAACTGTTGTAAATGATCGACAAAAGTTGCCTCATTTCACTATCAAACCATACGTAACTAAGGAGAAGCTTCACCGCGTCACGTGATAAACAATGGCGGCCAGGGGTCGAAGTACCCGTATGTTCGGTTCCGAGAATTGTGTGTGTTATTGTAACTTGTGGGGATACTTTTTAGATTTTGCGTAATTATGTTCAACTTTGGAGGTCGAAGCGTGATTTTTTAACATGTAATTGTTTTTAATATTTTTTTCTTCTTGGTGTTTTTCATACAGTGCATACAGAACCTTTCTTTTCTGACATCTTTTAATTTTATATGTCATTGTTTTGTTTCTATTTAGTTGCAGAGTTCTGTTGTGTTCGACTTTGTGCAAAACTGAAATGACCTTACTACCCGATGAGAATGAACATCCCATATCCCTTGACAACTTAACTAATGACTCTACACTGTAGAGTCTACAGGCTCATTATTGATGCTGTACACTGCACTGTGTGCCCTCCTCGAGAGGTTTCTGCTGAAACTTGTCTGTTTTGGTAATGATTTTCTAATGCTTTTATTGACAGCCTCAGATTTTTGTGTGTTTGTATTAAATTTAGTCATTTGTAACATTTTGGACAAATGAATGTTTTATACATTTGTTGTGATTGCCTTGATAACAGGCTGCAATGGCATCGGATGTGTATGACAGTGCATGCATGGATTTTGGAATGTTTCCAGCGTGTATTCTATCAGCCTGTTCATACTCTGCCTGGCACCTAAAAGCAATGTCATTGGAGAATTTGATCTGTAATTTCTTTTTGTCAGATATTGTCCGTCCTGGCATCATATTTTCAACAAATTTTCCACCTTTAACAAACTTGCGATGATTTTCCGAAACATGTTGTGTGTCGATTAACATTTGTGGTTCGATGTCGGTAACATTTTGCTTGTATAACTCTTCAGCATCTTTAAAACCTTTAGCATCCGGGTCTGTCCTGTCATCATGTAATGCATCTCAAGACCGTCATTTTTTAAATCAGTTAAACAGTCCTTAGCCCAAGTTGTTTCATCTCCAATGGACATTGTCTTTGGGATATTGCGAGAGCATGTTGGATCATTCAGACATGTATGTGATTGACTAATGCTGTGACGTTTGGAGCATAATTTATTTTTCGTAGCAATAGCCAACACTTGCCTGTGTGATGTGTTGTGTTCTGTTGCTGTGTAGACCACCTGAGTGGCAGGTTGGAAAGGGGAGTCTTTCCAACCCCAGAATATAATGGATTGTTGTACATGCCATCACATTGTAAATTTACTGCATTTGGTTGGCAACTCCTGATAGTGTTTATTGTTTTAAGATTGCTTCTCCTAGCCTGCATGTCGCTTTTGTTACTGTTTGTAATAGTGTCACATACTTTGTTTGCAGTTATTTGACACCCCGCAACAGATGGTGCTGGTATGTTCATGCAGAGACACAGGAGCCGGAAGTTTTGAACACCAATGGACATTTTCGTTAGACCAATCTGCACTGACACATTTGGCTGAGCTGCCTTACGACCTGGACACTTTTGCTTTGGATTGTCCACCTCTGTGTACAAGTTGTACATACCAGAGTGGTATGTACAAATGTTACAGCACAAATGCTGCTGAGTGCACACACCCCTTCTTTTTTCTACGGGGAAGTCCCACATCAGTTGACCATGGCATTCTGGAGACAAAGTGCGGTGGTCGTTGTATGTACTATTCATCATTTGCTCCAGTTTGCCCATGTGGAAGACCCTGTATGTGTCAGCCTCTGATCTGTTGATTAAACCCAAATAGAAGGCCATAAATACTAGCACTACCTCAATGCTTAATGTTTTCTGGTATCTAGCATTTTCATTGATGGATTATCTCCCTTGGACTGTTGGACTGTTTTCACCAGTTCTACCATGTCAAATTGACATTGTTTGCAAACCATATTTTTCAAACCTGACTCTTTGTGATTGTGTTTGTAATCACATAAATAGTGTATTTATCCAACAAAAATGTGATTTGCATGCTACAAGGTATGTAATGTGTAACTTTCATATAAAAGGTATAATTTAATTGCTTTTTTCTTATTTTTTCATGTTCACCTACATTAAATTCAGGTTTTTTGTCTAAAAGATATTGCATATGTCAAACAATGACTACATGATTACTAATTTTTTTCAAAATGGCAGTTACACATTAATTAAAAACTGGAATTTATGATAATTAGGACATACCACAAAATGTCACTTTCTCTATAGGTTGGACTATACCAATTAAAATACTATTGGTGACAGTGTTAAGATATTGGCCTAAAACTACTATACACGACGTATCAACCAAAATATGAACCATAGATATGAATACTACAACACCTCACCCAAAGTAGTGACTGAGTTAAATGGCACCTTTCATGGCTCATTTTCGAGATCACAGCATGTTGTTACAAGCCCCGTCAATTCTGCATTTTTGTATTCTAAATATTACTAATTTTACTTATTTAACACCAGAAAGCAACATTTTGTGTGCGTTTGTTTTCCCTTTAATCACAAACAAAAACATGAAGAAGGAATTTAATCATAATGTAAATTTATAAATTGATTTTAAAAATACTTTTTTTTTTAACTTTGTAACCCCCAAAAATCTCATTTAGCACCCATTTTCGAGAGCGGATTTTTAATATGTTACCCTAAATAACTTTCTAAATGGAAATTACACCCCCCCCCCCCCCCCCCCCCCCCCCCCAAAAAAAAAAAAAAAAAAAAGTTTCATCTCTGTTCTAATTTGTTTTGGGTTTACATAATATTTGGTTAAAATAGGCTGGACTAAATGGTTAAAGTCAATATTTCATTACTGGTATAGAAGATAAATAGTGTACAGGGCCGTAACTAGGATTTTTTGTTTGGGGGAGGGGGGGGGGGGAGAGGAGTAACT
Organism: Gigantopelta aegis; assembly: GCF_016097555.1. Taxonomy (NCBI): domain Eukaryota; kingdom Metazoa; phylum Mollusca; class Gastropoda; order Neomphalida; family Peltospiridae; genus Gigantopelta; species Gigantopelta aegis. The sequence goes on along the minus strand of NC_054708.1, from coordinate 24,890,508 downwards.
GAGTAGTTAATAGTCTAAAACTCCTTAAACGGTTAAGAAGAGTATGTTCTTTAAGTTTCTGCAATTGTTTTCTGGATTTTTTTTCTTTAACCTCCCCCCCCCCCCCTCCCCCCGCTAGCTACGGCCCTGGTGTAACTAAATAAGAGTAAGCTAATATTGATTTACCAAGTTCACGTGAAAATAGGAGCACCATATTTAGCTGAATGATTTCTTCAAATATGATGGATTGTTTTCGTGGGCTTGAGGCCAACTGTTAAATTACTAGTATACACTATCGTTTACTGCTTACTGAAGCTGGTAGGTACAAAAATATCGAGAGAACACAAAGAGTATGTACATTATGTAATATTAATGAGATTGAGGATGAGATTCATTTTATTCTTCAGTGTCCACAATACAAAACTTTAAGAAATAGATTTATTAAGAAATACTACTCCAAGAACCCCAGTGCTTTTAAACTAATACAGCTATTGTCAACTACAAACAATGAGATAAATAACCGTGGTAAATATTTACTACAGGCGAACAAAATGAGGGATATGCTATTACTACAAACAACTTAATATATCTATATTTGTGTGACTCATATTGCTGATTGTTTATATATAGATATAGATGGATTGTTTTTATCTGTATATGTGTATGTATTTATGTAAGTCATTCTCCACCAATGTTCCGCACTATTGTGCATAATATTGTATTTCACTGTTATAATGCTGATAAGTTGCAAAACTTAACGCAATAAAGAACTTGAACTTGAAAAAGAAAAGGTTTACTGATTATATTCCGAAAGCGTTTGCCACTTGCTTTGAATAATACTGAAATTGTTATGATGACTTACGAAATAAGCGACAAAAGGGTGCAATTAGATTTTAATAGGGAGCGCTTTAAATATGGTAGATAGTCTATCAGGTGTTTCGTTTTATTCAATATTGGGGGATGCTTTTGATTAAAGGGACTGTCCTGAGTTTGCAGGCATTGTAAGATGTTTGCGATAACAGAGCCTTGTTGGCGACTACTATTTCATAATAAATACATTTTTCTTGTTTCGAATACCAGTGTCTGTATATCGAATGTGTTTGCGTTTGTATACGAATGTTTTTACTTTAATATTTACTTTAATTCATGATATATATTTTTGAGGTATTGGGAGGTAAAATCTGGTTTGGACTACTACAAGCATTAGGACTAAGAAAAAAACCTTTAAAAAAAACCCATCTTGTAAATACAGACACTGATATTTTACATACGAAAATGTATTTAATTTGTATGTTACGTCATCGAAAAGGCTCTATTGATCGGAAACATTTTACAATAGTTGTAAAATCAGGACTGTCCCTTTAAGGAAGGGCAGATCTAAATACGAGGGAAGGCGTTCTTTTTTGTAACTGGATGAAGTATTAACTTGATAAAATTATTAGAATTTGAATGATAAATTAAGTTTACATTTTATGTAAGTTGGAAATGTTGATGAACGTTTATTTATTGTCTACCATGAATAAATATATAACCTGTTATGTTGTTATTTTATTTATTCTCTGCCATGAACAAATATATAACCTGTTATGTTGTTATTTTATTTATTCTCTGCCATGAACAAATATATATAACCTGTTATGTTGTTATTTTATTTATTATCTACCATGAATAAATATATAATCTGTTATATTGTTATTTTATTTGTTTTAAGTCACAGACTCTAGTTTTTAAACGCTGCAACAAATTTAAAACTATTTTAGCTATTTTTAATACATGAAACGAGATATTTGTTATATTTTATTGTTATAGGCTTCGCGATGGGGACTGACCCCAACTCTGAAGCTAGGGGGGGGGCACAATATGAACTCGCATTTAATAAGTATGGTAACTGAATCTGGTACAAGCCTGCTTATTGTTGTCATGCTAATCTCAGGCTGTCAACTGTGATGACGAAGTTGGCCAACTCCACGGTTGCTTTGCAATTTCCCCAACTCGGGTCCTGGTCTGAGGTTATACATGTAGGTGTATGATTAGTACCAATCGACGGAACACCGATGCGCGCTACGCTATAATATAGTCGGTGTTCATATATCTATATAGTGTTGCGCGTATCGGTGCATGTTTTATCGACTGGTACTAATCATACACCTATAACTTTAGATCAGGATCTGAACGCCCGTGTTACTAATGGGTTTTATCCTGCAACCAGTGTTCCTACTGGCCTGTTGTGATGACCTGTTAAAGCAAAGTCATAACAGTATACTAGCATGTTATGACTGTTGACGTCACGTACAAAGGGAACTACTTTTCCACCCACAGATATCATTCAAATAACAGGACACAAGAATATACAGTCAATAAATAATTACAGCGCTATCACCGAACAACAACAGGAAGAATATTCAAAAGTGATATCTGGCGCGAATCGACGTGATTCTGGCTGTCCGCTTGTGTCTCAAACAGTGAAATGTACAAGTACAGTAACTAGCCTTGATTCAGGCCACAACTCGGCTGACAGCTTGTGTTCGAATGCAAATTTGTTGGGTTGCAGGATAAAAATAATAACCAGTTAATGACGGTTGATATCGGCTTTATCCTGTTCAGGACGAATGGGAAATTTCCCATTCTTACCTTCACAGGATAAAGCCTATATCAAGCGTCATTAACTAGTTATTCTCTATATACAACGATAATCGAATTGTAAGAACACTTAGACTAGCAACTGGACAGTCGTAGAAGTCGTGACAGCAGAAAGTTGGCCAACCTTCTGCTAGCAGTTAGAATCCTAACCCTAGCATTAGTCCTATCTTTATTCAGAAGTGGGGTGGGGGCAGACTGACTTTTGCCCGAATTAAACGAAAATGTCCGAATCTGGATAACAACAGTTATTCTTATCAGCATTACTACCAAACAGCTATATAGGGTTGCAGACGAATCATTACGCATTTTTACACGGATTATGTACAACTAATTTTGAGGGTAGAATGATGGAAATCTATAGTAAAAAGGATCTCAGATTAGCACATAATTTTTGCCCGAATATTTCTATAACTCCCACGCCCCACCCCCCCCCCCCCCCCCACCCCCCTTTAACTTTAACACCGATAATACATATTCCCTGTAACAGACAAGTAGAAAGGTAAAAAAGACAACGACAAAACAACAAAAGATTTAAAGAAAAGAAAAACAAGATTTAAATACAGAAAGAAACAAAAAAGAACAGGGTTCTATGACCAAATCAAGATGACGAGTGTCACGGGGATCCTATAATACCCGTAACTGAATAAAACACGATTATCCAAATATCTCTTCTAACTGTATATCTTTTAGATCTCTCTGTATCGGGCAGTCTAATACCCGAGTGGCTCGGCTCTAGGTATATCAGAGATAAGATCGTATATAAATATATATATATGTAGCACGTTTAGTTCACTAGAAAACACAACAAAACACAATACACTTTGGAATCTGTATTAACACTACGCTGACAAATGTACTTGCCGCAGTAGTTAATTAACAACAACAATATAATAACAACCCAGAGCTAATCACTTAATTAGTTAATCACTAGGTGTCTAGTTTACACAATATTCTAATCACTTCACCGTGATACAACACACACACGTGTGATAATTGAGAAACGCTGCCAGGGGAACTTAATTAATAAAGGAATTACAACTCTATTCCTAACTGGTTAATTTTTAATTAACCCTTAAATATTCATTCAGTAACCTTGTAATACAGAATTAATACTGGTACATATCACAATAAAGTCAATAACCTACAGTTTACCTAGGTCCTCTAGGATGACTGGCTACGCTTTAATATTTTAGAACAGTGAAACCTACAATTTACTTCGTCAGATTACCGGAGACACTGTCTAAAGAATATTGGTACAATACAGTATTAAAATATTTAAAGTCACATCAATCACATCAAGGTTATACAACAGAGCAGAAAAATATATTTACCAGTCCAGTCGGACTACGTTCCCCGGGAGCTTCCAATGTTTCTCCCCGATATATCTAAAATCCTATCTATTTATTCAAAAATCTCAGAGACAGCGAATATCGCCTGGGGGCACAACGCGGTACCTCACCTATCATGTGATATTTCCACAACTCCCAGAGACGGTATTTTCTTCTTAGATGGCCAGACTTACTGTCGCCAGTTCGCTAGAAATACCCCGGTCGTAAACCGCACTACCTGAGTTATTACGTAACTACTGGCCACATGGCCTCCACACCTGGTCTAAGTGCATATTGGAACGCAGCTCTACCACCGTCGCGCGGGGGTATTACGTAACCAAGCTGCACACGGCCCTCTAAAACAATTAACATCGCCACAGGCGAAAAGATAAGAGCATGTTCCGTCACAACGAGTGTTTCTTAAAGTTTGTTATGTTTAACGACACCACTAGAGGACACTGATTTATTAATAATTGGCTAGTGGATGTCAAATATTTGGTTATTCGGACACAAGACACCCGCTACATGTTTCCATTAGTAGCAGACTTTGCTAACTTTTTGGCTAGAGGTATTTTTGATCCAGGGTGAGCCTTGCCAAAGGATCTTTTATATGCACCATCCCACAGACAGAATAGCACATACCACGGCCTTTGATATACCAGTCGTGATGCATTGGCTGGAACGAGAAATAGCCGACAGGGATCGATCCTAGATCGATCGCGCATCAGCCGTACGTTGTACCACGTCCTGCTACCAGCGTTTCAGTAACTTATCGTTGATTCGGTTTAGTGCTTATATTCATACAGGGTGTAAGCACGCTGTCCTGGGTATACACCTGATAGCGATTAGTGGTTATAGTTGCTAGTGCTAATAAAGATGTCGCTATGGTGGTCTTATATCTTTCCACGTTTGATGATTAATTAATCTTAATTAATTAACTTTCCACTGATCCGTTGAAACCCCATACACGTGTAGGCGTCGATGCTGGGATACGAACAGTAGGCTGATGACTTAATCCCCCCCCCCCCCCCCCCACCTCCATTCGTCAGTAACACAGTGGTAGAGCTCTTGTTTCAGGTATGATAGCTTGCGGGATCAATCGCCCCGTCCCAACTAGTACCCTATGGCTGGTACACCAAAGTCCGTGCTATCTAAAGTTTGTTTTGTTTAACGACACCACTAGAGGACATTGATTTATCAATAATCGGCTACTAGATGTCAAACATATGGTAGTCTAAGAGAGAAAACCTACATTTTTCCATTAGTGGCAAGGGGTCTTTTATATGCACCATCCCACAGACAGGATAGCACATACCACGGCCTTTGATATATCAGTCGTGTCGCACTGGCTGGAACGCGAAATAGCCCAATGAACCCACCGAAGGGGATCGATCATAGACATGATGCAAGCGCTTAACCACTGGGCTACGTCACGCCCCTAAGCATCTTTTCGGCATGAATGTGAATATACTATATTATAAGTTATACATTCTTGTTTATAAGGGAGTGGTATAGCGCTCGCTCGATGCGCAGTCGGTGTGGGCTATTTCTCGTTCCAGCCAGTGCACCACGACTGGTATATCAAAGGCCGTGGTATGTGCCATCCTGTCTATGGGATGGTGCATATAAAAGATCCCTTGCTGCTAATCGAAAAGAGTAGCCCATTAAGTGGCGACAGCGGGTGTCCGCTCGCAATATCTGTGTAGTCCTTAACCATATCTCTGACGCCATATAACCGTAAATAAAATGTGTTAAGTGCGTCGTTAAATAAACATTTCCTTTTCTTGTTTATAAAGTCATTAATGGCACAGTATTTGCCAACCTTAATTTTAAAGGTAGTACTAAACCAAATATCTTCCGGCTGGGTCAAAGTTCGAGGTGCACCCACCTTTCGATAGAACAGTTAAAACCTGTCCTGTCATTGGTGATAAATGCGAGTGTGTTGGTTGTAAAAAACAATTAGTTTCAACTGGGCAAAAACAAATTATGCAATTATATGTTATCTAGCACAACTATGTCAGGTCATGGGCGTACATAGGATTTTGAAAAGGGGGGGGGGGGGGGTTCCAATACATAGGATTTTGAAAAGGGGGATTCCAAAATAGATTGAAGAGATATTGGACATATATTTCTATGTTGAGTAAATATAATAATGTCAGATATCAATGTCAGATATATTAAATTATAAAAAAAGCGATTTCAGGGGGGGGGGGGTTCGGTCGAACCCATCGAACACACACACACACACACACACACACACACACACACACACCCTATGTACGCCCATGCAAGTAGCCTTGTGCTTGAAAAATGCATGGATTACATATAAAATAAATACTAAAATTTTCTCCGGAACTAGGGTAATCAATTTTGCTGTGGAGATTATCTACTTCCTCAATTGAACAGAGCCCTGGTTCACAAAGGTTTTGCTGAATAATTGGGACTAGATCTGGAGATAAACTCTTTCAATGCTGTGAGCGTGATAGAGTATCTGTTTTGCGTGACACATGAATCGGACAACAAAATAATGTTTTTTATCTCGGGGAAATCTGTTACAAACCTATCTAGGATTACAATCGGTACACTTGCCTACAACAACAATAAACTCGTCATGACGCGGGAACAAGTTCAATGACATTTCAGCAGAGGATCCAAGGGGTGCGAATGACAATTTTTATTCTGAATACATTGTAATGAAACTTTGCAAGTGTTTACATCGACATTCCATTTTGGTTACAAACACAATAAACTTGTTCTTGGGGATATATTTGTACCTCATTTCAATAGATTAAAATGACCGGTTTTGAACTTACCATCATCAAAGGATTTTGGTGTCACATGTCATGTTTGATAATATATGATTGGTCATTTAAGATATAACAGTTAACATTACGACCGAGATATAACAAAATAATGCCGTTAATATCTTTATTACAAGTAACAGTTTGCCACTGAAACCGGTTTCATCTTCAACATTATAATGTCAGATTTCCAATGATACCCATAACTCCATTTGACCCAATTTTGTCGATAGAACAGTATAACTCTCAAGCAGCGAATTGTGCCACATTTTGCTATTCATAGGCGTCGGAAACGTGGGGGGGGGGGGGGGGGGGGGACAGGTAGTACTGCCCCCCAACTCTTAAACTGGGGGGCCACAATATGCACAATATGAACTCGCATTTAATAAGTGCCCCTCCCCTCAGTTGCTGCCATCTTCCGACGCCTATGTGTATCTAATTAAAATTAACACCACTGGTTAATTACTATTGCATGTGGATCGACCAGCACCCCATTGGAGCTCATGTCCAGTTGACCTTTCATTTGACCAATGAAAACCTTACTTGGAAAATCATGCCAGTGATTTGAAAAGAATTAAAAAACATTCGGGATTATGCCGAGGGTATACAAAATGATTCGGGTGAATTACGAAGTATGCCGGAAACTAATTTCAATATAGAATTTTTATATAAAAAATGTTTCAAGACGAAAAAAAAGAGAAGAAAAAACCGTGATGGTATAGCCATAAAATCTAGTATACTAGTATACAATCCAGAGTTTATTACTGCACTTTTCCCCCTGTTTTATCAATGTTGAAATAGATCAACAAGTTCTCCTATTGCATAAATAGTCTCGCCCGATATTTTTAGAATTTGTATGGTCCCGAATAACGCTATACAAGGCGAAGTGTAATTGGCTGATATTTTTATTGTTATTTATAGTTGAAATGTCACCTGGACATGGGAGTCCACGCAATGCTGTTAGATTTACTGGTAGAGCAGTGGAGCTAATTTTAATCAGACTGACGATTAATAGAATATTTTGTAAAGGACGATTGGCCATAGGACTGGTCTATGACTACTATGATACGAGTCTGACACATACATCATCGAATTAATGAGATAAGATCGGTGGCCTGACTCGGGATGAGGGGAGGATAGAGTTGAAAATGGGCAGAATTTTGAAAATAGCTATTAGTAAAAAAGTTAATAGAATTAAAATAATAAAAATAAATAAAAAGTTACAAGCCAAAAATAAAAAGAATTGACTGCTCGGCCGAATATTTATATAATTTGGAGCATTTTAGATGGACAGTCCAAAAATAAATAAGAGAAAGAAGAGAGGATCGGACTATTTAATAATATTAAAAAAAAGAGAATAATTTCGACATATAATTTTGAACGGAGGTCTAAAAGTTTAAAGTCCGATCTAAATGGTCCGGTCCGGGGGGGGGGGGGGGGGGCGTGTGAGTTTAAGGTGGGCGGAATTTGGAATACGAATTTAGTAGTTAGGTCAAAGACCTAAAGCCATAATGAGCTCATTCATCCAACTCGTGTCTGGACAAAAATTTAAGTCCAAAGAACAAAATTAGACTGCTCGACCGAAAGGGTTTTAAAGTGATTTGAGCAATTTAGACGGGCTGCCAAAATAAAGTGCGTCGGACTGTTTACAAAAAAAAAAAAAAAAAAAAAAAAAACAAACATTAAAGTCCAACTAAGCCCTTGGAACGGTTGGCGACTACGGGGACGAGATGAAGTGCTTGGCGTTGAACTGTGGCACCAGTTTCCTCCAACGGTGGGCTAGCAAGGTCTTAGCTAGCTCGGCGTAATGGGCACCGGCGATGATCTTCAGTACTCTGTGGATGGTGTAGTTGTCCATGTCTTCGAAGAGTATTCCCTGTCTGTAGAGATCATCTCGGCGCGACGTCACCACAAGTCCAAACTTCCCCTCTCGTAGTTCCATGGCGTGGATGGCACACTCAACTCCGTCAGGAAACTTCTTAAAGTTGCCCTCAAGAATGCCTCCCGGCAGTGAGCTGGTGTCCGAGGTATCCCCGACCAAGTATCGAGCGTACTGGCCCTTGATCTTGGAGATGGCTAGGCTCCAGGCGGCGTCCCTGCCCCGGGCGGTCGCGGAAGGCCGGGCCTTGGCTGGCTGGTCACTACTCGGTGGGGTGACGGCCTTCCGCTTCGCAGCAGCGCCATCCATAGGGATCTTGGCGGAGCCCCCCGGGGGTGGGGGACTCGACGCCGACCGCCTCGAAGGGGTTGGAACGGGAGACGCACGCCGTGGAGTTTCGCAGATAGCTGTGTCCAACAGCGGCGTCGACTGGTCCGCTGGCTCAGTCTGTTCAGAGGTATCTGCGTCGGCTGGCACTGGTTGATCGGGTCCCGGGGGTGGGGGCGGCGACGCAGACAGGACCGCCGCCAGTTTAGGTCCCCCCTGAGCCGTCCCTGGTGCAGGTTTCCTCTTCCTTCTTCCTCTTCGTCGTGTTCGTTACCGCGTCGCCATACACCAAAGTCACGGTTGCCCGTGAGCCAATGTAAGCGACGCGGTACTCTAACAAAGAGCCGTAGCTTGCAATAAGTCTCGAGAGAGCAGAGCGACACGTCTTTCCTCATCGAAGGCATAGCTCGGAGTGTCGTGAGTGTTGAGATAACCCCCTGCGTTCATTGCCCCATCTAGCGGCAATTACAACGTAAATACTTCCGTTTTGGGGTGATGGTAAAACACGGACCGGACCGGAGCGGACCGGAATGGAATCAGATAGCTAATGCACATTGTTTTGGGTTGTTGTTGTGGGGTTTGTTTGTTGTTGTTTTGTTTTTGTGTTTTTTTGTGTTTTTTTAAGATGAAACAAAACATATTCCATTTATACTACTTTTGCTGATGCTGATGCTGATACTACCACTTCTGCAACCACTTATACTACTGCTGCTGCTGCTGCTGTTACTACTACTACTTCTACTACTACTACGTTTTAACAAACATTTTGGTAGGTTGTTTTTGTTTGGGGTTGTTTTTTGTTGGGGGGTGGGGGGGGGTTTCAGTTTGTGATATATCATTTATTTTATATTTTATTTTATTTTATTTTATTTTATGTTTATCTAAGAAAAGAGAGAGAAAAAAGAAGAGGATTATATGGCGAAGTGTCCATATGTTTAAGAAACATTACCCTCTCTTTCAAGAATGAAATGGACAAATCATATATGAACTGCGGAACATCAAAGTAGCTTTGATAATTTCTGATCTCTTTGTGTTGTCATAATCGACCCGCTTTATTTTTCAAATCATTAGGAGTCTTACGATTCAGTGTGGGACGTTTCCTACCCAACCCCGCATCTCTTCTCATTAGTTTACCAAGAAACAACAACAAAACTTTATAAATAAGTATGTTTGAAAACTCAAGTCCCAGCCGATGCCCCACGACTGGTATGTGAAAGACCATAGTATGTACTGTCTTATCTATGGGTAAGTGAATATAAAAGAACCCTTGTTTTTTTGGTAGAAGAAGCCCATTGAGCGGCGACAGCGGGTTTCCATTCTTGGTCTTTGTGGTTCTTAAATAAATCAATAAATCAATCAATCAATCGGTCAATCAGTCAATGACTCTATTTGTTACAGCTGTAATCAGTCTTTGGCTGAATCAGAATAATATACATTTTGGACGAACTGGACTACGAAACTTCAGTATATAAATGTTATCCAAGTATTTTTCAAAAGTATAATCTTGTTTATAGTGACAATACAATGGTAGACGTGAGGATGTAAATAACCTGGCTAACATGTTTTGTATTGATCTCTAAGACGTTGTTTGATAACTTGGGAAGATAAGTTATTTTCCCCAGGCTTCTATAAATCCAAGTGCATAAAGAAGAGACGCGTGAAGCCCAAATCTTACAATTTCTAATACATGTCATCTCAAGCTTTGAAGATCGGTACGTTTCATACAGAATAGGTTTGGTTACGAACAATTTTTAACCATTATAGGTTGGACTACACAAAATTATTTCCCATAGGCGACAATGTTAGTTTTTGAGGCTAAATATAGTATATGCAGCATTTCAACTAGCCCGAGTACTCTGACTGTAAGATAGCTAGACGGACATTTGGACATAAATTTATACGCTCTCATTACAGTCAGACAAAACTATGTATTTTTTTGGTCAATTGCCCACAAATAAAAAGTTGTCAAAGATTTCCGCTCTAATACCACAACAATCCTATGTTTGACATCAAATACATTTACATCGACCATTTTCGAGTTACTTGATTAAAACAAATTCAGATATTAATCACTAATACACGCACTACAGAAAGAAACCCGACAGCACCCACATTCAGCTAAGCTTCGGCAAACTCCGGACAGTAGAATTCTAAGTTCGCCGACCTATGTCGTGACGTTGTGTCACATGATTGCCTACTCAGCCATTCCGTTTTCCAAGGGCCGTCTCAAAACGACAAGTGCCCGACGATCACAAAAAAAAGTTTGTTTTGTGTAACGACACCACTAGAGCACATTGATTCATTAATCATCGGCTATTGGATGTCAAATATTTGGTAATTTTATCATATTGTTAGGGAGGAAATCCGCTACATTTTATCATTAGTAGCAAGTGATCTTTATAGGCCTAGGCCTATGTACCATCTCACAGACAGAATAGCACATACCACGGCCTTTGATATGCCAGAGTGGTACACATGCCAATCAGGCATACGACTCGTAGATGAAATACTTTTTTTCACCTTGAGAAAATGTGAATGTAATATTGTTTGTGTGTGTGTGTGTGTGTGCGCGCGCGCGCTTGTGTGTGTGTGTGTGTGTGTGTGTGTGTGTGTGTGTGTGTGTACCACTCTCTGTCGCTTTGGTGATTGTCCACAGCCTAGTGGTAAAGCGCTCACTTGATGTGTTGTCGGTCTGGGATCGATCCGTTGGTGGGTCCATTGCGCTATTTATCGCTTCACCCAGTGCACCACGAACTCGAGAAAACCTTCAATGTGAAACTATTATTGGAAGTTTTTTTCTTGTGATTATGAATGCACATAACTGTTTTTGAAGAAATATTGTATCATAGCACTCTCTATTTCCGTGGTACTTGACGAAAAATCAACTCTGAATTAAAATGGTTTATTTCCGCATTCCTCTGCGTGTCATACAACGTCATAGGATTACGTGACGTCATTAAATCCCATCAGTTTTAACGCATTGCGGGAAATTGTAAGAATTATCGATTCTGATAAACAAAGCAGGAATGTAGGAGTCTTATGGATGACCTTATGTAATAAAACAATTATTGACCACATTTCGGGCAATATCATGTTTTATGGACCAAATAAATTGATATTGACGTCGGCAATAAATAGGAAGCGAAAACAAAAAGTTCTGTATATAATCGGAAAAACCCGTCTATATGTACACACTGGTGAAATTGCATTTTGTGTGTGAAATACTTTAGTGACAAAACAAACATTTAAAAAAATAAGTTTTCACCTTAAATTTGGCCAACATTCTAGACCTACGATCCATATACCAATAAAGTTGTTTATTTTTCAGTACTTTACAAGCTTTAAGATCTTGAGTCATCTGTTAAATTAAGAGATAAAGGATATTCTACTTGCAAAACAAGCTGATCATGATGATATACATGTAAGTGTCAAGAGGTGATTGAATCACTTTTGCCTGAAAGATGGAAGTTACGCATGGACACCATCGACGAATTACAAGACTTCGAAGATCAACTGGATGATGGGACATTGAAAAAAAAATTATACTGTTTTTTATTTGTTTATATATAGATGCCACAAACATTTAACACTGAGGAAAAAGCTTTTTT